>NC_088918.1:30315000-30535000 GCF_963576675.1 Euphorbia lathyris
ATTTTGTAGGTGTTCTGCCAAGTGAGATAGGAGGCCTTTACCAATTAGAGCTTCTCAAGCTCTCAGACAATCGGATTTCGGGTGTCATACCTCCGGAGGTAGGCAACTTAAGTCGCCTAACTGAGCTACAAATGGGAGGCAACCTATTTTCGGGTTCCATCCCAGCTGAGTTAGGTGAACTTTCGAGCTTGCAGATTGCATTAAACCTCAGCTACAACAATCTTTCTGGATCAATACCTGAGGAGCTTGGGAATCTTGTGTTACTAGAGTTCCTTTTTCTAGACAACAACCATCTGAGTGGTGAAATTCCAGGCTCTTTAACGAACCTTTCGAGTTTACTCGGATGCAACTTCTCTTACAATGACTTGAGTGGTCCTTTGCCTTCCTTGCCACTCTTTCTTAACACAGCCAACACCAGCTTTCTAGGAAACCAAGGGATTTGTGGTGGACCTCTAGTTAATTGCACTCAATCTCCATCATTTTATCCGTCTTCAGATACAGAAGTTCGAAGAGACCGCTTAGGTAAAATCATTGCTATAATTGCAGCTGTTATTGGCGGGGTTTCGCTCATTTTAATTGCAGTTATTATATACTTCATGAGACGTCCGGTTGAAATAGGTGGTCCATTGCAAGACAGGCCATTCTCCTGTCCAGTTTCGGATATTTACTTTTCTCCAAGGGAAGGTTTCACTTTCCAGGACCTGGTTTCAGCTACCAAAGGCTTCGATGACAGCTTCGTGATAGGAAGAGGAGCTTGTGGAACGGTTTATAGAGCAGTCTTGCCATGTGGTCGCACCATTGCAGTTAAAAGACTAGCATCTAACCGGGAAGGCAGCACCATTGACAATAGCTTCCGGGCTGAAATTTTGACTCTAGGCAAGATTAGGCATCGAAACATTGTGAAGTTACACGGTTTCTGCTACCACCAGGGCTCAAATCTTCTCCTATATGAGTACATGGAGAAAGGTAGTTTGGGAGAACTGCTTCACGGAGGATCATATAGCCTCGATTGGCCTACGAGATTCAAGATCGGCCTTGGATCTGCTCAGGGCCTTGCTTATCTGCATCATGATTGCAAGCCTCGTATATTTCATCGTGACATAAAGTCCAATAACATTCTGCTTGATGACAAGTTTGAAGCTCATGTTGGAGATTTCGGGTTAGCAAAAGTGATTGACATGCCACAATCTAAATCAATGTCTGCAGTTGCTGGTTCTTATGGCTACATTGCCCCCGGTAAGCTTTTCTATAGTTCATTATAGATGCTGCATACTTATGAAATGAGCTTAGATTGTTAATCTTCATTATCTGAATGGCAGAGTATGCGTACACGATGAAAGTGACCGAAAAATGTGACATATACAGCTACGGAGTAGTCCTTCTGGAGTTGCTGACAGGCAGAATGCCAGTGCAGCCTCTAGAGCAAGGTGGTGATCTGGTAAGCTGGGTTAGAAATTACATTCAGGCTCATACATTGTCACCAGGAATGCTTGATCACCGGCTCGATCTAGAAGATGAGAATACTGTCTCTCACATGATTACTGTGATGAAAATAGCTTTACTTTGCACAAGTATGTCTCCTTTCGATCGACCAACTATGCGAGAAGCTGTTTTGATGCTTATCGAATCGAATAAACGAATAGGAAATTTCGAGTCATCCCCGAGTCATAATGCGGATTCAAGTGAAGGAGCACAGTTTGATTCATCCCCAAGTCATCATGCTAATTCAAGTGATGAACTGATTGTACATGTCTAATTAGAGCAGAGGATGGTATTTTTTAGTAGCTAATTCATCCTTAGTATAAGTTACAATAACTATATGTAGTTATCACAAACTTCATAGTATATATATTATATGTGCTTAACCCTCTATCCTCTAGAACTGCAATTCAAACCATCAACTGTAAGAAAAGTTAATGTTAATCAAGCTTGGATCTCACAGACAAATTGAAAGTGTGGTGATTCATTAAAAAAACTTTAAGCTATTGATTTTTCAAAATATAAGAACCAAACCCAATGGATCAAATGGATCATGGACACTCATATTAGCATTAGTTGTGACATGAGCTGATTACAATCTAAAACAAGAGCAGCAAAAGGAGAGCCCGAGTAACAATCTCACAATCAGTAGCAACAAGTAACATTGGATTCGTGTTCAAAATTGGATGGGTTATGGGTTATTACAACCCATCCAACCCATGAAACATACTTTTATGGGTTATAATGTGTTATGAATGTAACGAGGGTACGGAGTGGGTGGTGTTGGGGTAGAAGGTCTAAGCAAAGAGGGTGGGGCAGAAATGAAACTGAATCCCACATCGGGAAATAAGAGAGTTCAATTATCAGAAAAAGAATTTCCTAAAAATTGGTTAACAAGTGAGATTCAAACAAAGATCCTATTTCCTTTTCGTTTAAAACCTTGGCACAGATCGAAAGTAAAATTCCCTCATAAAAGTAAAAAAAAAAAAACAAAAAAAAAAAAAGACTGAGATTTATTAGTAAGTTGAGAATTTCATACATGCATATGTGTTTTAAAACCGTAAGGTCTAAGCCGTTGGATTTAAGTCAAAGCAGACAATGTTTATATGGTAATGGACTAGACTGTTATAATGAAACTCATATTTAATGGTTTATCATAAACCATCCAACAACACATGCCATGTGGTTCTCAATTTTCATTGCTCTCTACCCCTCTTCCCTATAACCGGGAAAGAATTCACGGTTCCCAATGAACGAGGAATTATTAAAATAATAGTTTTATAGAATTATAGGTAAAAAATATTATAATATTAATAAATATGGTAGTTGAAATGGAATAAAGTATTGAGTATACTTTGTAGGGACATAATTATATTAGTGAGTTGGAGAAAAAAATAAGGAGTGGGAATTGAAAATTAGAGAATTGAGAATAGGGAAGGTAAAAATGGAGAATTTGCCTTGAAGATGCTACTAGGTGGGTGTGATTTTTATCTTTACCATAAATATATGTATATTAAAAAATTTGACAATATACATTATTAAGCTAGTGTGAATTAAGAATTGTATTCTTAAATTTTATGTAAACTGTTAATTGAAGTTTTATATCCTTTTCTAAACGAGAAAATGAGAGAGAAAAAAAAGAGAAAAAACGTAATGTCAAGGATAAATATCCTTCTAATACTGAAATTGTTACAACAGATCACAATCTCAACCGGGTGATAAAGCCCAAAATCATTAATATTTATCGTATGTTATTTTTTATTTTTGAAAAGCTTATTTTGTAAAGTTTATCTTTTAGTGTTTGAAAAGTCGTAGAGCTTATCTTGTATTCTCTGTTTATAGTTTTACTATCAATGAAATACTTAAGCTTTCTCAACATCTTTATGGTATCAGAGCTTCGGTTCTCTAAACCTACTGCCACCCCCAACGCCGCTGAGTCCTCCAAACCCCTCACTAAGGTTGCTTTTCACAACTCCATTAAGCTTATCTCTATGAATTATCTTTCATGGAAGATACAAGTTGAGTCTATCATGATTGGTTATGGTTTATTCACGTTTCTTGATGGAACTCATCCCTACCCAACAATCTATGTTAATATCAGCGACTCACCTCTCCCAACCCTTCTATCGTCACTTGGGTTCGGCAAGACAAACTTATTTACGATGCCCTCATTGGTACCTTAAGCTCCACCATTGTTCCTCTCATTGCCCAAGCTTCCATATCTTCCCAGGCATGGACAATCTTAGTGAAAACATATGATAAGGTACCAAATATTGGTATAAACCAGTTGCAGAAACTGGTATAAACTATTCTGGTTCATTTTTAAGGTAAATTACATACATGGTGTACAACCTTTACCCATTTTCACACTTTGGTGTACAACCAAAAATTTATCACACTAAACTGTACAAGCTTCAAGTAACCTCCCACTAAAGTGTACAGCCGGTTTTTGTAACCGGTCAACGCTGGTCAACTATACCACGTTAGCATTTTTCATTTTAGAATTAAAAAAAGTGGGACCCACTCTTTATGGAATGACTAATATAGTCTTATTCCTTATAAAATTACTACAATACCCTCATCTTCTTCCTTCATCCCCTCTCTCCCATTTCTCTCTTTACGTTTTCTCTCTCTACATCTTCTCTCTCACTCCTCTCTCTACAAACCTAAAATTAGCCCTAATCCCTCTCTGGCTTGGGACTTTTAATGGAGAAGATGAAGCTGCCAAAGCTTATGATATTATTACGCAGAGATTCCGTGGTTGTGATGCCATTACTAATTTCAAGCCAACTACTGCTGAAACTGAGGAAGATGAGATTGAAACAACATTTTTGAACTCTCATTCCAAAGCTGAGATTGTTGATATGCTTAGGAAACATACTTATAATGATGAATTGGAGCAGAGCAAAAGAAATTACAGGATCGATGGCCAAAAGAAGTAGAATCGGAATCTCAGTGGTAATAATGTTGGCCTTTCTTCCTCCGATCGAATTCTGAAAGCGCGTGAATAGCTTTTCGAGAAATCGGTACCAAACGACGTCGGAAAACTTAATCGTCTGGTTATACTTAAATAACACGTGAGAAACACATCCCTTTACAAAGTGGAAGCACTAGTACCAAAGGAATTTTACTGAATTTCGAAGATATCACTGGCAAAGTATGTAGATTTCGGTATTCGTATTGGAATAGAAGTTAGAGTTACGTTTTAAGCAAAACCCATGTTTTGATTTCTATGTATATTATAATACCGATTGCTATATCATTAATTAATGGAAAAAACATTTGACCCCTTAATTTGCATTTAGCTTTATTTTAACATGTTAATCTCTTGATGAAAAAAAGAGAGTAGACCCCATTAATGGTAGCTTCATCTTCTTCATTAAAAGTCCCAAGCCAAAGAGGGATTAGGGCTAATTTTAGGTTTGTAGAGAGAGGAGTGAGAGAGAAATGGTAGAGAGGGGAGTGAGAGAGAAGACGTAGAGAGAAATGGGAGAGAGGGGTTGAAGGAAGAAGATGAGGGTATTTTAGTAATTTTATAAGGAATAAGGCTATATTAGTCATTCCATAAAAAGTGGGTCCCACTTTTTTATTCTAAAATGAAAAATGCTGATGTGACATAGTTGACCAATGTTGATCGGTCACAAACACCGGTTGTACACTTTAGTGGGAGGTCACCTGAAGCTTGTACAGTTTAGTGTGATAAATTTTTGGTTGTACACCAAAGTATGAAAATGGATAAAAGGTTGTACACCACGTATGTAGTTTACCCTTCATTTTTATTTTTAGGTAAGTTGTGATTTAGAAACTGGTATAAACTATTCTAGTTCAAATATATTATGATTTTTATTTTTATTTCTATTATATTAACTATTTTACATTTTTTGTTATACAAGAGTCGAGATGGAACATCAAATCTGTGGATGAAACCTATGATTGATTATGATAAGCTTGTGGGGATTTATGCTACTGGCTTGGCTAAGGGATCGAAAGGTAAGGTCCAAGAGATCAAGTCGATATAGATGAAGTTGTTAGCCAAGTTGTTGATGAATTTGGCTCTTAGTCTCAAGCTAACTGTTAAGCCCAAAATATACCTAAAATATCATCAATATTTACATCAGTTTTACTACGAGTTTATGCTGTTTATATCTATTTAGCGTACTTTTGCGTCTGAATATGTCTCTTTCATGCAAGGTACCTAAATATTTGGTAAAATCCAAATAGGAATGAAAAGAGGTCAAAAACGAAGGAAAAACCCTACAAAAGGATCAAAGACGATAAAAATCAAACGCACCGAAACGAAGACGAGGAACGAAGTCAGAGACGGAGAAAAACATCTCGTGTCGCGATCGAGAATCCTCCATTCTCGATCGCGACACGCGTCGCCTAGGCACTTCTCCCTTTCGTTTGAAGGCTGAAAAACTGTTTCTCCATTCTCGACTGAGAATTTACATTCTTGGTAAGTTCAGAAATTCAGGCAGCACAAACATACACTTGTTCGTTTTCAAAGAAACGCGTCCGTTCGATTGGATAAGAACGTCTCTTCGCAGCAGACACGTTCCTTAAACTCGACTCTTCAACATCTATAAATAAAGAGTTGATTTCAGAGTTGATATAATAATTTTTAGAGTTAAGATTTAGTACAGAATTAATGCAGAAATTCTGAGTCAAACGATTCAGAGTTAGAAGTTCGATTTTGTAAAAAGCAATATGATGTACACACATTGTTTATCAAATAATTACAAACACAGTAGCATTTAGATTTAGATTAAGATCAGTTTATATTAGTTTACATTCTGGTAGTTGACGACCCATCTCTATTCCGAAGATTCAGCGAGAAGATTAAGTAGCGGATTCGACCCACGAGCCTGACAAACTCTAACGAGGTTTGAGGAAAGGATTGACGACCCGGAACTCTCATGTTGTTTGAATGCTTCCATGTTTTTTATTCTCTGTAAACTTGTATCAAATTCATACTTCATCTAATAAAGTTCATGCAATTCAATATATATTTATGTAGCACTTCTGGTAAATGATCCGAAGTGAGTTCTGGTGTTTTCATTAAAACGTAGTTAAATTCAATATCTTTACAAGGAAACTTTGTTGAACACTTGGACAAATTCATTCTTAAGGACGATATGATCGTTAAGTCGGCTTATCGGAAATAAGTATAAATTTGGTTAAAGTAGCAATCTAACCCGACCGTATGAGGATTGTCTGCAGTTCAAAGCCCTTTAATTGAAGGAGTTTACGTTATTACATTTTTATAATTTATACAAAGTTTAAAGTTGTTTTCTTTGCTTAATGCAAACGAACACAATTATTCCCTTTAAACACTAAACGTTTCTGTTTTGTAATTCATACTCAAAACAGAATTGATTTCTAACATTCTACATATTCTAACCTAATTCTTATTCTATCAGTTTCAAAACCAATTTCAAATAACGATTATCTATTTATATAAACCTTAAGTCGTATTTAATCTACACATAAATAAGTTTTTGTTGAAAAACGTTTCCTGTGGGATTGATATCTTTTTATTACTACAAGCGAAACCGTGCACTTGCGGAAATCACTCAACACTAACACTACCCCAAGCTCTGATAGGTAATCTCTTAAACGAAAAATTTGTGACAATGATCCACTAGAGGTCAAATTTCTAAATCAATCTCAAGCTTATTAGAAGCAGAAAAAGAGAGTACATTGACTATGAATGCAATTAAAAATGCATTTATACATGATGTTGATGTTAATGAGCAAAGTAATAATAAGAGGAAGATTTGTTTCAAGTAATCTGAGCACTCCTCGGGCTCGTTGCGGAACAAGTTGTGATGGCTACATGTCTTATTGGCCAAGATTTGGCCAAACTGGATCTTGTTTATGGCATGATATATGAGTAAAAATTGATAATTGTTGGACAAAAAATTGGTCCCTCATTGTAGATGGCTGACAAACTGATTTTTTTTTTTTATGACAAACTGATGACTGTCAAAAATCAATTGAAACTTTATTATGACTTCATGGCATCTTTGTGCTTTTGCTGGAGTTGTATCAGTGATTTTTTTAGTATCCAACTTATTGGAATATTAAGTGAATTGCTATTTACTGCGCCCTAATTACTACTTATCGCCCCCGTATTAACATTTTTGCCCTTTTCATATTTTTCTTTCAAAAACTGTTAATGGTTTCTCTCTGCCAATCAAAATTGAAATTCTGAAAATAATTGATGAGATACAAATCGAGAACCCCGGAAATGGATGATTACGAGTCGGAGAAATTAGACGAGGTACAAATTTCAAGAAAATATACGTTATTTCCCACAGGCGGTCAGGGAAAATGCCTTGCCATTGGCCATGCAGTTTCCCTAACCACATGTCCAATGGCCAAGAGGCTAGAAAAAATGCATGGCCAATGGCCAGGTGTTTTTCCTGACCGCCTAAGCATATGGACATGCTAATGTGCAATATTGTCGATTATTTGACTTTTACACTTATTTTAAGTGAAGTTTTAATAATTATTATGATTTTCATTTATGATCAGGTGCCATTAGAAGATTTTGATGGTGACGAGATCGATTATAGTAGCCATTTCTGTACTAATGAGATTTTTCAGACAAGTTCAGGAGCGATCGAGTGGGCCAAAAAAGTTGCCATTAAACATGGTTTCGAGCTGATTATTGCTTCACATAAACACGGGGGAAAACAAAGCTATTGAGATGTTCTTGTGGTGAATAGTACATAGGAGTTTTGAATAGTTTGGATGCGACTTTACGAAGGAATACTAAGAGAAAATCGTTTAAGTGTAAATTCCAGCTAAAAGTCATACAATTGCAAGGTTATACTAGTTGGGGGATCATGGTTTCAGAAGGGGATTAAGGATATGCACAACCATTCATTGGTTGTTTATCGAGAGGGATATCGACACATGAGTGAACTGCGTATTAGACGATTACCGAGCCGGATACTGGTGTATTGATGCATATGTTTATCGCACATCCAGAGTCGATGGAATTACTTCGATCCTATCATTGGTACATTGGCATAGATTCAACATACAAAACGAATAAGTACAAGATGCCTTTTTTCAAAATTATTGGGATGACTCCATGTAACAACAACTTCAAGATAGCTTATGTAATTATGAAAGATGAGACTGAGTCGAGCTATCATTGGGTGATGGAAAGGCTGGGAAATTTGATTGGGTTTGATGTGCACCCGACGACTATTGTCATTGATTAGGAGTTGGGTTTAATGGGGCTGATTAGGGAGATTTTCCCAAAATCACCTCACTTGCTCTGTACTTGGCATATCAACAAGGATGTAGAAGATAGGGTGTACAGAATAATGGGAAAAGATAAGCATTATGCACAGTTATTCAGGAATGGAAAGTGGAAAAAATTATGAAAGCCCCAACTGAAGAGGAATACGAGAAAAATGTGATGCGGATAAGGGATACAATGAGACGGTATCCTCAAATTGTCTCTTATGTTGAGGGGATGTGGTTAGTTCACAATGAGACATTCATTGTTGCATGGATGAAGTATGTCCTACACTTTGGCAACAGATGTACCTGTAGAGTGAAGAGTGAACACGCCCAATTAAAGTAGTGGCTTAACTCCTCCACCGAAGCCCTTGATACAGTTTGGATGAAGGCTCATAAGGAAATTGAGTCAAGACACTGTAGAGGAGTCCTTTACTCCAGTTTTCGATTCAACTACTTGACGTGTCAAGTTTCCCACTACTGTATGAAGTTACTTAGTGAAGAGTATGAGCACATGAAAGGTTTGAGTGTGGAAGTGTATGAACTTTATAGTTGTATGTTGAGAACCACTCACCAGCTTCCTTGTGCATGCAAGATTAGAAAAGTAATAGATTCGGCAACCCCGATCAGTGTTGAATGTATCCACACATTTTGGAATACACTTCTCGTTGGTCATGTTGACACTTCTGATAACGTCAGATTTGATGATGGGTCGAAGGATCACCGGTACTTTCACTCTCTAATTGAGGAGGTCGACAAAAGCGATAAAACATTTGTGTGTAACATATCTCTTTGCATTCACGATCAACTTCACCCAGACCAAAAAAAATACAGTGAACCGGAGCTGAAAACCACAGTAAGAGGACGACCGAAGGGGAGTACATCAACCAAACATCTACGGGTAAATTACATACATGGTGTACAACGCTTGCCCTGTTTCACATTTTAGTGTACAACCTTCAATTTTGCACATAAAAGTGTACAACTTTTTGGTGACCTCCCACTAAAGTGTACAGCCGGTAATTGTGACCGGTCAACTAAAAGTCAATGCGCCACATCATCATTCTTTATCCTACCAATTTAAAAAGTGAGACTCCCTCTTTATTTAATTACTAAAATGTTATTATCTCTTATGTAATTACTAAATTGTCATTGTCTTCTTCCCCATTTTGTGCAACTTCTCTCTCTTTCCCTTTCTCTTTTAAGTCTTCTATTTCTCTCTCTAAATCCTCTGTCTTTAGAAATCAATTGATTCTGGAAGATCCTAAACAACTCAAGAGGAAACCATATTTTTCTATTGCTTGATTGATTTACGAAAATTTGTTGATACACGACACTTTCATGAATTAATATTACTTCTACCATTGTTTTCTGTAAATCTGAAAATAAGAACAACTTCCTCTTTTGTGGATTTTATAGAAAAGAATCTCAGAAAGAGTACGATGTTGTTCATGCTCGGGAAAAAGAAAAGTAAAAAAAAATAATACTAATTTAGTTATATTTCAACTCATAAACTTGCAATCATACAATAATCAAACACATATTGCTAAGGAAATAGCATAACGAACCTGCAAAATCTTTTACATCAATTAAGCTTGAAAAGATACCATCACCTTTTGAGTATTTTGCGGATGACTTTTAAAACTCAATGGAAGCAAGAGATTATTTTCTTGCTCATCCTTCTTAGAGTACTGCTTATCATTAGATTCAATTTATGTTTCATCTGCAATTATTTCTATTTCTTAAATGTTCTCATGAAGTGTATATGAAAATGGGGGTATTGGAATCAATTGATTTAGAGAGAGAAAGAGATGGTTGATTTAGAAAGAGAGAGAGGGGGGGACTTTAGAGAGAGAAAGGGAGAGAGAGGTTGCTCAAAATGAGAAAGAAGATAAGGGCAATTTAGTAATTGTATAAGGAATAATGGTATTTTAGTAATTAAATAAAGAGTGGGTTCCACTTTTTAAATTGGTAGTATAAACAATGATGATGTGACACGATGACTTTTAGTTGACCGGTCATAATTACCGGCTATACACTTTAGTGGGAAGTCACCAAAAGGTTATACACTTTTATGTGCAAAATTGAAGGTTGTACACCAAAGTGTGAAACATGGCAAACGTTGTATACCACATATGTAATTTACCCAAACATCTACTGGGTGTGTGGGAGTACCATAAGAGGGGTCGTAGACGTGCTCGATCATCCAGTTCGTCCCGAAGTTGTGGGCGTAGCTCTTCATCGGCTTCCTATAATGCTACTACAACTTGTAATATTAATTCAGTAATACACATTTACTAATAGTTTGACAATATTAACTTTAATATATTATTAATGCTATAGATGGAAGCGCATCTGATATTTTAGAATACTACCATACTGATAAAATCTCAGAATAATTAAGTCGTTTGTTGAAGGATATCTCGATATGGTAGGTGATGGTAATTGCGGATCCCGTGTTATGGCAGATCGTATATTTAGCGACCAAAATAGTTAGCAGTTAGTAAAAGCGTGCATTGCAAATGATATTCTTGCTAACTATAAACTATATGAGCCAATTTACTTTGACGGGATTGATTTGGCAGTCCAACGGATTGGGTGGGACGGTATGTCTTGTACCGTTGCACATTGGATGGTTGTTTAGGATGACTTGTATCTGATTGTTATGTTATATAATGATGTTGTATTTTTCTTCGGGTACGGGAGTGGAATGAGTTTAATGTCATGTGGTATTATGCTATCGTTGCATGCACCCTTAATTGCTACACGACCAGAAAGGGAGATTGTCATTGCTCATTTAGGTGATACGTACCGACACTATATTCGGCTTGATTTATCTACTGATTTTCCGATACCTCCTATATTGGCTCATTGATCAACATTTTATCATCATAGAGTTTCAAGATAGGACCGTTTGCATGGTACTAGGAGAGCACAATGGGATAGATTAGCTAGCATCAGGTGATTTTAGTAATATTATGATTGTTATTGTATTTGTTTTTATTAATCTTTTAATTGTTATCATCATCGTTTTTATTCATATCGTGATTGTGATCGAACTAAATAGGATTCTAACAATTACGTATTTAACATACTTAAATTCACATTATAATTCATAAAAAAGCCATAAAACTCAAAATATATAATAAAATACATAATCTATTCATAATACAATCTCAAATCATTTGGCTAAATGCCATTCATTTATAATCGCTGCCAACCGTTCCGCACAAGGAGCCACTGTTAGGCATGAAAATGACTACAATTAAACATACTATTTGTGATGAATTAAGGGTGTTTTAGGAGTAATGTTAATTAAAAGAAGGACTTATAAGTGTTTTTATGTAGATTTGAAAAGATTAAGTCGAACAGACTGTAAGCAGTCTGTTTTGCAGAAACCATGAGGAGATGAGCAACCTTTGATCCAGCGGTCAAACGCTGAGTGTCTGATGACGGATAGCGATGTGACAAGCAGCATGTGCGGCAGGAAGGAGCGGCAGGAAAGAGCGGCTAAAGTAACAAGATGACAAGAGTGTTCGACCCTTGAGTGTACAATGGTCAAAATATCTTAACCACTTCTAGTAATCCAGGATCAGTTGAACAATCTATTTTGTTTTGTAATATTTTATTAAATACTTTTGTATCGATTGCTTTTTCCTCCTATTTATAGACATAGTGGAGGGAAAGGAAAGGTACCTTTTTGAGAACTGAAGATAGAAGTTTTTGGTAGAGAGAGAAGCTCTCTAAGAAGATTATGACTCCATTGATGGAGTCCTGTAGGTACAATGCAGACTGTTCACTCGGTAGTATGAGTGAGTAGTCGTTTTGAACTGGTTCGGCCGGTTAGGGCCTGTTATGTAAGTTTTCTATTTTCTTATTTATGAATGAATGTTGATACATTATGATGTGTTTGATAACGTTTTCACTCTATTGCTGTATACATGTATGTTAGTGTTAGATGAATGATAGGGAACTGCTTTCATCTTCACGGAACTTTTTATCAAACGTCCAACCCCGAAGCAGGAATGTTAGGAGGTTGTATCAAGGGTTTTCTTTATTGAAATGTTGTTTCGATCATAATGCAAGAAAGAACCAACCTTAGGGACGCTTACGGTTGTAGTATGTCTTAGAATCTTAAGAACACACGAGAGTTGACTTAAGTGAGCATTAAAGCATAAACCTTGACTTCACTTTACGTCATTCATGAATAAATAGGATGTTTAGAGACTGAAAGTAACATGTTCCGCTTTGCCTAGCCTATTCTACCTTTTATCATTATTAAATACTCTTTTTCATAAGTTGAATAATTGACGTTGATACCATTTCACAATATTTCTCAATATAAAGAATTCCCACACCACGAACACCCTATTCTGCAAGGTTTTTCTAGTAAAACTTGGTCATCAATCCCTGTGGAGACGATACTCTATTTATCACTTTATTACTTGTATCTAGTGCACTTGCTAGAGTCTGTTCAGAGGACAACAAGTTTTTGGCACCGTTGCCGGGGATTGAAAGCAACAAGTTTATCTGAAAATTTCTGTGAAGCCAGAAGTAGTTCTCCTACTGTCTATGCGCAGAGCTGGACCACCAGTTTTTCCTATCGATCTTTAGTTAGAGAGAACGTGTAGACGAAACCAAGCGGGAGCTCGACGAGCAAGACAAAGAGAATGAAAAAGATAAAGAAGGATGGCTGGAAGAGTACCACCAGAACAACCAGTTCAACCACCTCCTGAAGGAGAAGGAGAGAACAATAATCCACCAGTCATGAGAATCAGAGATTACTCCAGACCTACCACTGAGGGACACTCGTCATGTATCATACTGCCTAACAAAGGGAACAACATGTTTGAAGTAAAAGCACCCATGATACAAATGTTGCAAGCAGTAGTGTAATTCAATGGATACCAATCGAAAGATCCAAATGGCCATATCCAGGAGTTCATTACGCTGTGCACCACTTTTAGATCAAACCGAGGAGTCTCCGATGATGTGATAAGGCTGAAGTTATTTCCTTTTTCTCTCAAAGATAAAGCAAAGATCTGGCTAAAGAACCTACAGCCAGGGACCATAGCCACGTGGGAAAAAATGGCCAGTGCTTTTCTAATGAAATACTTTCCACCTGGACAGGCCATCAAACTCAGAAATGAGGTGTCCCATTTCGTGCAAGAAGAGGATGAATCCTTGGCCGAGGCATGGGAAAGGTACAAAGAGCTATTAAGGAGGGTACCAAATCATGGCATCCCCATATGGATGCAAGTACAGAATTTTTACAATGGAGTCACCAACACTTATAAAATCCAGATTGAATCCATTGCGAATGGTAACCCAGAGGATCTTGAACCGCAAGCATTGTACGACCTGATTGAAAAAGTGGTAAGCACAAGTTATAATTGGCATTCAGCCAGGAGTGAAGGAAAAAGAATGGTAGATGGTGACATGGTTTCAAAGCTGACAACCCAAGTGGAACAACTTGTCAGGCAGATCAGTAAGATCAACGTCTCATCTATTCATAGTGAACCACCATTTAATGATATCTGCGATTTTTGTAGAGGACCTCATTTTAACATCAACTGCCCTGGAGTCAAGCAAGGAAAATGTGAGCAGGAACAATGTGACTATGCTGGATACAATCAAAGAAGCCCACCAAATCCTTACTCCAATACATACAACCCAGCTACAAGAAATCATCCAAATTTCAGATGGACTGGATAGCCAAACCAGCAGGAGCAACCTAGATACCAGCAGCAGCAAGGAGGACACTACCAGAGGCAGCCTCAACAGCACTACAAATAGCATGTTCCACCCAAGGAGGATGTAGAACAGGACATGAAGACCATGATGATGCAATTTATGAAGCAGACACAGGCTTCAGTCAAAAATTTGGAGACATAAGTTCATCAATTGGCTGCTTCATCATCAAAAGGAAAAGGAGTGATGCCAAGTAATACCGAACCAAATCCTAAAGGAGATGTCATGGCAATCACTCTACGCTCTGGTAAAGAAACTAATCCTCCTTTGATTCCTAATAAGAGTGTTGAGTGTGTAGGTAGTTCCAGAGTTAAGGAGAAAGGACAGGAACAGTCTGTTCTTGACCTAGAGAAGCCAACCGAGACAGGTCTTACATCTGACCACGATCAGGAGGAACCAGGGAAGAAGTATAATCCACCTCCTCCCTATGTACCACCTATACCCTATCCGACGAGGCTAGTAAACAAAAAGCTTGAAGAGCAAAACTCAAAAGTGCTAGACACCCTAAGAAAGTTGCATATCAACATCCCTTTCATGGAAGCACTTGCCCAGATGCCCACTTATGCAAAATTCTTGAAAGATATTCTGTCCAATAAAAAGAAATTGGAGAACATTTCGATGATCCAACTGAATAGGGATTGCTCTTCAATCCTACAGAACAAGCAGTAGCTCCCAAAAAAGCTAAAGGATCCAGGGAGTTTTTCAATACCATGTTCTATTGGCAATTTAAATATTGAAAATGCATTGTGTGACCTAGGAGCGAGTATAAACCTTATGTCATATTCTGTGTATGTTAAGCTAGGGTTAGGAGAACCACAACCAACTAGAATGTCCATCTAGTTGGCCGATAGGTCTGTATGCTACCCTAGGGGAGTTGTGGAGGATGTGTTAGTCAAAGTAGGAAAATTTATAATGCCTGTTGATTTCATAATAATGGATATTGATGAAGATTTGCATGTTCCCATTATTCTGGGTAGACCGTTCCTAGCAACAGGTAAAGCATTGATAGATGTGGGAGAGGGACAATTGTTTTTAAGAATTAATGGGGAAGAGATCATTTTTAAGATGAATGAGGCTATGAGACGAGCTAACACTAGCGATGACACATGTTATTTCTTAGATGATTTCCAAAGTCTATCTGATTCGCAGGAATAGGGACATGACACATTGGAAGCACTTTTGGGAGAAGAGGTTAATCTCTATGAAGGAACAGGATGTTCCATCGAAACAGAAGCTTCATCAATCCGTCCTAATCAAACTGTTCTCACTCATCAAGAACCTCCCAAAATACCCATTGTGCCATTATCAAAACCTGAACTAAAGCCTTTGCCATTGCACCTTGAATATGCTTTCCTAGAACCACCAAACGGAAGCCCGGTCATTATATCTTCCAAATTAACCCCTGATCAGAAAGCTCAACTCATGGAGGTGTTAAGAAGAAACAAGGATGCACTTGCGTGGAAGATGGATGACATCAAGGGGATTAGTTCAACTATGTGTGTTCATCGGATCCTGATGGAGAAAGACCACAAGCCATGTGTCCAGCCACAATGCAGATTGAACCCACACGTGAAGGAGGTCATGAGGGAAGAAGTAATCAAACTATTAAATGCAGGGATTATTTACCCTATTTCTGCCAGCGTTTGGACAAGCCCTGTTCATGTAGTTCCGAAGAAAGGGGGTACAATAGTTGTTCTAAATGAGAAAAACGAACAGGTCCCCATAAGAACTATAACTGGATGGAGAGTATGCGTGGACTACCGAAAGCTAAACGAAGCAATAAGGAAAGACCATTTTCCCTTGCCATTCATTGATCAGATGCAGGAACGACTAGCGGGCTATGCATTTTACTATTTCCTTGATGGGTACTCGGGGTACAATCAGATTGTCATCCATTCTGATGATCAAGAGAAAACAACCTTTACTTGCCCCTACGGGACTTACGCTTTCAGACGCATGCCTTTTGGGTTGTGCAATGCACCTGCTACGTTTCAAAGATGCATGATGTCTATATTTCATGATATGGTGGAGCGAACTGTGGAAATCTTCATGGATGACTTCTCCGTTTATGGAAATTCATTTGAAAGCTGTCTGAACAACCTAGAGGCCATGTTGGTACGATGTAGAAAGACAAACTTGGTTCTAAACTGGGAAAAATGCCATTTCATAGTCGCCAGAGGAATTGTGCTCGCACATCAGATCTCGGAACAGGGAATGGAGGTAGACAAGGAAAAGGTGGAAGTGATAGAGAAGCTGGTTGTTCCTGCTAATGTGGAAGATGTTAGAAGTTTCCTTGGGCATGCAGGTTTCTACCGAAGATTCATAAAAGACTTCTCAAAGATTGCACTACCGCTTTCAGCTCTGTTACATAAAGATGTGGATTTCACTTTCGGAACAGACTGTATAAAGGCATTTGAGATTTTGAAAGGCAAACTGATCAATTCACCCATTCTAGCCGCACCAAATTGGGAATTGCCCTTTGCAATGATGTGTGATGCGAGCGACACATGCGTCAGAGCTGTTCTTAGGCAAAGAATTGAGAAGAAGTTTAGACCAATCTATTATGCAAGCAAAACGATGAATGAGGCTCAGCAGAATTACACCACAACAGAGAAGGAGCTTATTGCTGTGGTATATGCTTTTGACAAATTTCGTCCATACTTGGTTTTGTCGAAAGTAGTTGTCTACACAGACCACGCTGCCTTGCGCTACCTGTTTGCAAAGAAAGATGCAAAGCCGAGGCTGATACGGTGGTTGCTCTTGCTAAAAGAATTTGACCTCGAGATCAAGGACAAAAAAGGAACAGACAATGTAGTTGCTGATCATCTATTCAGAATTTCTCATACCAATAGCCAGGAACAACCAGAAATCTTGAAGATTTTTCCAGACGAGCGCTTATATTCTCTACAAGTTACTCCATGGTTTGCTGACATTGCCAATTACCTTGCTAGTTCAATTAAACCTCACAGCTTGTCCACTAACCAAAAGAAGAAATTCTATGCTGAAATAAAATATTATTTTTGGGAAGAACCGTATCTTTTCAGGTTGTGTGCAGATCAGATCATTCGTAGATGCATCACCCAAGAGGAAGGACAGGCTGTGCTGAGCCATTGTCACGATCGAGAAGCTGGAAGACATCATAGTGCAAGCAGGACAGCAGCCAATGTGCTCCAATCAGGTTTTTTCTGGCCAACCATTTTCAAAGATGCCAATATGTTCGTAAGTACTTGTAATGAGTGCCAAAGAACAGGTAATATCTCGGCTAGGAATGCCATGCCCCTCAATAACATTGTTGTATGTGAAATATTTGATATATGGGCCATAGACTTCATGGGACCATTCCCTACGTCTTTTGGGCATAAATATATTTTGGTTGCAGTAGACTATGTAAGCAAGTGGGTGGAAGCAATCGCTAGTCCCACTAATGATGCCCATGTGGTTGTAAAATTCTTGAAAAGGCTGTTTGCCCGATTCGGTGTCCCACGAGCTATCATTAGTGACCAAGGAACCCACTTCTGCAATGCCCAGTTTGAAAAGCTGATGGGCAAGCTTGGCGTCACTCATAGAATTGCCACGCCTTATCACCCACAAATAAGTGGGCAGGTTGAGATCTCCAATAGAGAGATCAAAAGAATATTGGAGAAAACGGTGGGCAATTCTAGGAAGGACTGGGCAAACAAGCTTGACGACGCTTTGTGGGCATATAGAACTGCATACAAGACACCCATTGGAATGTCCCCATTTAGATTGTTGTATGGAAAAGCTCGTCATCTTCCAGTAGAGATGGAGCATAGAGCCTTCTGGGCATTAACTTTCCTGAATTTTGAGAAACGGGCTATGGGCGAACAAAGAAGGTTGCAACTATGTGATATGGAGGAGTTCAGGTTGTTTTCGTACGAAAACGCAGTCAATTATAAGGAGAAGACCAAGAAATGGCACGACAGGAAAATACAGGAGAAAGTCTTTCAAGAAGGACAGAGGGTCCTTTTGTACAATTCAAGGCTCAGACTGTTTCCTGGGAAGCTGAAGTCTAGATGGTCGGGACCGTATACAATAAACAAGGTGTTCTACCACAGGGCAATAGAGATTGTCAAGGATGGTCATGAACCTTTCAAGGTCAAAGGACAACGGTTAAAACCATATCTCGAGAATGATCACCAAAGGAACATTGACACGATCCACTTACAGGATCCCCCGAGCCAATAGATTCAAGAACAGGATGTTCGCTGCAAACACCAATTGTAGCAAGCAATGGGGAGTAATCTTACATTTTAGTACCCTAATTTTAATTTTTATCAAATTTTAGGTAGGATTGCTTAGTCGTGTTAAATTAACTCTGTGTTCATATGAGGGTCCGTAAAATAAAAATTTCTTTAATTGTCATCATATTTTTAAGTGCGAGCAAAAATATAAACTTTTACCCTTCCAAAAGGGTAAAGTTTTAATTTTTTCTTGTTAGAAAAAGGGGACTGAAATGATCTTGGGGGGAAAATCAATTGGTAAAAAATGTGAATCGAATCTGTGCGGATAAAGTGAACATCAAATCAAACTGTTCTTAGGCTACTTATTATACTTTGCCTATGCATCTCTCTCGGTAAAATCAAAGTGGGTGGAGTATAGTAAATTCAAAAATCAAAAAAGTAACTGTTCGCTTCCCCCAAGCGTCCTTTCGTCTATCCGCGGCTGTTGCCACAACCACTCATACAGGTGGCGTTCAGAGAAACGTCGTCATAATGACGATTCTGGCAACAGGCCGTTTCACACTTTTTCTACTTAAAGGACGTAGGCTGTATTGCGGACCCTAGTAAAAATTTTCTAAACTCTCTCTCTCACACCGTTCCCCATATTTTGTTTGATAACCATCTTTGGGTGCACATATTTAGTCTCTATCTCAGGATGAGGACTTGAGGCTCTAGAAAGCAAGTGAAAATAGAAGGCGCAAAGAAAGACAAAGCAAAAGGCAAGATGGTTGGCACAAGCACAGTTGCTTTTGTGCCCGATGAGAAACTAGTAAAGAAATTATCCCAGGTCAAAGACGCCGCCGTGCAGCAGTATTATGATGATTTAGCTCAACTGGAGTTTGGGCCTGTGAGAACGATCTGCTGGGAAACTCTGAAAAAGCTTAAACTTGCAGAGCGTGTGAAGAAGCCCATGGAAACAGGCCATTTTGGATGTTTCTTTGAGATGAAGGAGCCCGCTTACAAAGAACTCACCTTAGAGTTTCTGGCTACGTTCAAACATGATCCCGAGATCACTGACCTAGACGAAGAAGGGAAGTTCAGTTTCCGGCTTATGACCCATACCCAGCGGCCATCTTTGAACATATTTAATAGCCTGCTCGGTGCCACGGATGATGATGACTTGGAGTCGGACGGCTACAAAGGGGCTTTCACCAAAACCCCTGACGAGTTTGACCTGACGGCTTTCTAGCGCTCAATCTCTGGCCAACCAAGTTACGACGGTAGTGCCTTAAAAGCATCTAACATTAAGGACTACGCCCTCCGGTACCTGCATAAACTAGTTTCCGGCACCATCTTCGCACGAGAAAATCAAGCCACTATCCCCCACGCAGACCTGACGGCTCTATGGAGTATGATGCATGGGCACATGATGAACTTAGGGTTTTGGTTTGGGGAGAACATTAGCGCTTTTGGGAGAAAAAACTCTTCCGTCATATGCTGTGGCAGCATTGTGACACGAATAGCAGAGGCAATAGGGGTATTTAAGCCTGAAGATCGAAACAGGCTAACTGTGGTGAACCACCCGGACCAAATCGATTTAAGAAGCCTCCAAAGTATGTTGTTCGGGAAGTTGGTGAATGGAAAATGGGTATGGATGCCAGATTTCGTTGAGGCCAAAAGGGTTGAAAGTCGGAAGCGGAAGAACGGGCCTACGGTCTCAGTGTCATCAGAGTCTGAGCAAATTGAACAAGCTAAGAATCTTGGCTTTTTACCAGAAATGCGCAAAGCTCTCCAATGAAGATATCCTCTCCAAGTTCAACGCCCTGTTCGCACAGACCCAAGCTAATCGAGACCAGATCCATGCTCTGGAACATAAAAATGTTGGTCTGCAGAACGAGGTTGATATGCTGAAGCAACTTTGTGTGGAAGAACATGGGCGGGAGAGTCCCTCTGGTGCCTCAATAAAAAGTCCGGTAAGAGCAAAACCTGCTACAGAAACCAATGTCGCTGCCTCCTCGAAAGGGGATGGCACTGCTCCTGCTATGGATAGAGAGGTTGATTCCTCTCTTTCCCTGCTTGTCTGAACATTCCAATTGTTGCTATCTAAGCATCTGGTAACACTTATACACCTTCTTTTCATTTGTGTTAACTCCTTTTATATCATGTTATGATGTTTGTTTTTCCTATGCCGTTTAGTGCTAACATTAGGGACAATGTTCATTTCTAATTTGGGGGTGGGGAAATCACAATAATAATTGCAATATCTATATGCATAACATGATAAAAGAACTATACAAAGCATGACTGTAGTATGAATAATAACTTACCCTTTATGATAAAATCTTATGTTTGTCCTCAATAAATAGGATTGTTTGATGTTTGTTTCATTCTGAGAAACAAGTAGTTCTTTGTTTGTTTAGACCCTACTGTAATTCCTGAGTAAATAGTTTGTGCATATATGTTTGATATGTGTGGTGAAAATCTGGTGATATCTCTTAATTCCTAAGCATTTGAAGTTCCAAAAATTTTTAAGTTTTAAATCAACATTCGCTTGAGGGACCTTTTCGCCTTAATGCATGAAAACCCCAAATAGTGAGAACTTGAGCCTACAATTGCATGTAAAATGCATTGATTCTTTGAAGAGTGGGCTAGTACTTACTATCTTTAGGGAGAATTTGCTTTGGTATGCCCTATCGAAATGGAAAAATTTTGGACAAGCTTTGTGAAGGAAAATAGACAAGCCTAGGCGCAACGGAATTATAAAATTTTATCTATTTCCCTTTTCCAAGATCTGTTAATTGTTATTTTATATAAAGAGGAATAGAATGAAATACCTTTATGACGATCTATCTACCGTTGCAAACGAAGTGCCCAAAACTTCAAAAGAATAGAATCTGTCAACGAATCTGCCCCCTACCCGAACAGACCTTCCAGACCACCGAATGAAAATCCCAACGGTGAAAATAAGGAAGAATATGTCTAGAAGCTCCTGTCCAAAAATCGTGACGATTCGACGGTTCAATCTCCGGGAATCCGCGAAAATGTGAACTGACCTGATGTAGGAGGAGCAAAACGAATTTCTCCTTTTTGTTTGTCTTTTCTTCTTTCATGAGAACAACAAAACAAACAATACAAAAAAGAATAACTAATCAGTAATCAACCTTAATAATAGCAATCGCAATGATTGCCTCTAACAGAAATCAATACGAGATCAAAGAGAGAGTAAGAAATAATGTAGATTAGCCGAGACGAAGACGGAACGGTTCCTCCTCCTTTCTTATTGTGTTAGGCGAAATATGTAGGCTAGGGAGTCTATTTATAGACTTCTCAAAACCCTAATCCTAGTTGTGTTAGGTAATTAATTAATTAGAATCTTATTCGGAATAGGATTACTAATTAGATAATTAAATAAACACTTTATTATTATCTAAATAATAACTAATTATATCTAGATAATATTATTAATCAAATTAATAATTTAATTATTGTTAGGGATAATTAATTAGAGTTTCAATCACATAAAAACTTCTAATTAATATTATCAGATAATACTTTAATTTAATTTATAATCATAATCTAATTATAATTATTAAATCAAATTAATATCCCTATTTAATTAATGAATTTCGGCCCATATATTGTGTCTCACTAATTTACACTTTCGTCATCTGATTCCAAGTCTCATATGCGACCCATTAGGTCCTTTATTGCCACTAGCCGTATATATCATTTGAAATTAATTCATTATGATTAATTCCAACATATATATAATGGAATACCGTCGCGAGCTGTTACTAGCAGAACCTATGATATTCCCCCAGAGCAATTAAGAAGTCAGGTTGATAACTGACGTTAACCTTTCTACATTAGGTACAGTATAATACGATCCTTCATTAACTATATCCTGTCGGTCAATTCCTTATAACCATGGAACGTGTCAAGGTTACATATAACGAAGAGTCCGGTTTTACTTGTACAGGTTGAATTCACTCTAAAAGATAAGTTAAGTGAAATGTTCATTTATACTCTTAACTCTATCACCTTGCAAGGATTTCAGTCAATTCACCACAAGCGGCCATTTGGATATATCTCCCACTTATCGGGAGTGACGAATGCTCAATCTGACATTAACTATTCTGCAATTACTTTGTGTGATACCCAACCCTGCTCTCACACACCCCAGGCTCTCACCTGTTGGATCGTGCTCGCACAGAATCAAAGTATCAGACTCCATAATCCAGAATCACTAATTAACGAATGTTTGAGTCTGAGGATTAGTTATACCTACTAATACCAATGAGATGAACAATTGACACATTAGATAAATCAATCCATTCTGTTATCTCAAGTCGGGTCCCAATCCTAATGAACTCCTTCACCGGATCCATGTAACTGTCTAGATATCTGAATATCTAAAGCTTGTGAGATCAGCTTTCTGTCTCGACAGAAAACACTATTACATGCAAGTCTCAACAGTAATATGTCAACCCCTATAACATATTACTTGACTTGGGTTTACTTTAAGTCTATTGGTCTATTATAAAGTACAGTCTCACTTCATGCTTGTATGAACACTTTATAACTACTTAAATAAACTTAGGGTTACTTTCTTTATGAAAGATTTGTGCCTTTATATATAGTTACATTTTAATGCTATATATCTGATTAAACAAATGATTAAATAAATAATTTATTCATTAATATTTATATCTGTCTATAGGACATAAACCCCAACACTTTGGATGATAAAGGCACTTAGGCACCCAACTTAACCGTTAAAGACATACCCTGTGCATTGCACCCACATATTAGGAAAAACCATTTGAGCCTGCCCTTTTTGTTCGTTAACTTAGCCTTTAAACAACCACATGACCATCACTTTGTTCTAAAAAGAACCATGAATTTGCCTCATGCAAGCTGTGTTTGTTGAAATTCTAACAGGCGGAGGAAATTCGCGCGCTCAATAAGATAAATTTACTTAATTTTGGACAATGATCAGGAGGAAAACAATAAATCATTAAAAATACCTCCTATGTCATGCCACACAATCACTGTGTATGCCCAAACTTTGGAGATTGGTTGTTTAATGGTAGGCGTAAATGAGGAAATTGGGTAAAGCATTTGAAAACAAGTTGTGCAGTAAGGTATGTTAAAGACCAAGGTAGTGTGTTAGGTGCATGAGGTCAAAATTCTTACACTTAAAAAGCCATTCACTTCCACACCCTTACCTTAACCATACATTGCAACCCCGAAAGACCTTTGGACATTGCTTGAAATTTTTTGATCCATAGAAATAGGACCAATAAGCAAATTCGCACCCTATAGGTATATTTACTGAGCTGAGGAGTGAAGTTGCATTCCCTTCCTTATGGCTAAGAAGAGCCATTCGAGAGTGAGTGAAACATCCCTTCCTTAGTGAGGCAATTCAGGTAATCAGGTTGTTCAAATGAAAGTTGAGGTAAAACGTGAAGCTTTGAGGAATTTCTTGAGAAAGGATTCATGAGTTAAATCGGGTATTGTTGTCCTATGATGAGACTCTAGCAAGTGCACTAGGTACAAGTAATAAAGTGATAAGTTAAGTATCGTCTCCACAGGGATTGAGATTCAAATGTATATCAGAAATTGTTGCTAAACAGCGTGTGTGTGTCAAACAAGTTTTCTCCTTTTTAATTTGATTGTGTGATGTTGGTTTCGTAAGATGTAAGAGGGCTGATGCAGTAAGAAATAAAACAACTTGGTAATGATTTAGGAAATAGAACAGGCTCGACACTGCCGAACAGGTTGTGCAAAGCCTTACAACATTCCAATGAACACAAGATAATGCCAATGAAGCCAAAGTATCAGTTTTGACGTGAGCTTGAGTCAACTTTCGTGTGTTCTCAAGCTCCTAAGAATTACTAGAACCTTTAGCGTCCTAAAGATACGTTCTTTCTTGCATTAAGAACAAAACTGCATTTCTGATTAAGAAAACCCTTGACACAACCGTCTAACTGGTCAGCTTCGAGGTTGGGAGATTAATAGAGATATCAGTGAAGATGTAAGCAGTGTCCTAACATCCATCTAACACATGCATAAATGCCGAGGCATGAAAGTTAAATCCTCATCAATCACAGCATTGACAAAATACTAATATTCATTGAAACGATGTAAAACTTACATTACCGGCTCGGCATGGCCTTGCCCATTCAAAATAGACTACTCACTCATTCTGAGCAGTGAGTAAATCAGAGTTCTTGAAACGTTAAAAGACTCCATTAGAGCTCTCCTTCTTTCTTTCTACAGATGGCTATGCTACTTCTAAAATTACTAAAAGTTCCGAACTCCCTATCTTTCCTTTGCTACGCCTACTTAAAGGAGAAAGACATGGGCAAAAATGGTACAACCTTCGTACCTTTCCAGAAAAATAAGTCAACTAAAAACTAAGACAAAATAACTGAAATGATTAAAGATCGTTTGACCCTTGAACACTCAAGGGGTTGATACTTCATGTCATCATGCTTCTTTCGGTGATGCTGCCTCTACACTTCTCCACCCGCTGCTCTGTCTCTGCCTCTGCCACCTCTGATCTGTCGCTGTCCGTCATTGGATAATTCGGCGTTTGACCGCTGGACATAAGAAAGGCTCCACTCCTCTTTGGCCGTAGCGAAACAAGCTGTTTCCAGCGAGTTTAGCATTTATCTTTACTTATCTGCATAAAGACACTAATCAGTCCTTATTCTTTGCAATATAGCCTAAATAACACCCAAATCCCTTAAAAATATTAAGTTAAACTTAGTCAATTTCATGCCTAACAGGTATAACCACATTTTTTTTATCTTAAACTGCAAACTTCTTACCTTATTTTCTTCGGAGCGTTTTTCTTTTGTACCTCCTAAATAATCTGTATTAATCTCTTCTCCTACTTTTTGTTTATTCATCAAACTTCTCTCTTGTATCTTTTCATTCCTAAATTCTTCAAGTTCATTGTTCTATTGTTCATTTTTGTTTACTTGAGGACAAGCAAATATTTAATTTGGGGGTATTTGTTAGGCATGAAAATGACTACAATTAAACATACTATTTCTGATGAATTAAGGGTGTTTTAGGAGTAATGTTACTTAAAAGAAGGACTTATGAGTGTTTTTATGCAGATTTGAAAAGATTAAGTCAAACAGACTGTAAGCAGCCTGTTTTGCAGAAACCATGAGGAGATGAGCAACCTTTGATCCAGCGGTCAAACGCTGAGTGTCTGATGACGGATAGCGACGTGACAAGCAGCAGGTGCGGCAGGAAAGAGCGGCTAAA
Source organism: Euphorbia lathyris (assembly GCF_963576675.1). Taxonomy (NCBI): domain Eukaryota; kingdom Viridiplantae; phylum Streptophyta; class Magnoliopsida; order Malpighiales; family Euphorbiaceae; genus Euphorbia; species Euphorbia lathyris. The sequence goes on from NC_088918.1 coordinate 30,340,953, forward strand.
GTAACAAGATGATAAGAGTGTTCGACCATTGAGTGTTCAAGGGTCAAAATATCTTAACCACACTTCTAGTAATCTAGGATCAGTTGAACAATCTATTTTGTTTTGTAATATTTTATTAAGTACTTTCGTACCGATTGCTTTTTCCTCCTATTTATAGACGTAGTGGACGGAAAGGAAATGTACCTTTTTGAGAACTGAAGATAGAAGTTTTTGGTAGAGAGAAAAGCTCTCTAAGAAGATTATGACTCCATTGATGGAGTCCTGTAGGTACAATGCAGACCGTTCACTCGGTAGTATGAGTGAGTAGTCGTTTTGAACTGGTTCGGCCGGTTAGGGCCTGTTATGTAAGTTTTCTATTTTCTTATTTATGAATGAATGTTGATACATTATGATGTGTTTGATAAAGTTTTCACTCTATTGCTATATGCATGTATGTTAGTGTTAGATGAATGATAGGGAACTGCTTTCATCTTCACGGAAATTTTTATCAAACGTCCAACCCCGAAGCAGGAATGTTAGGAGGTTGTATCAAGGGTTTTCTTTATTGAAATGCTGTTTTGATCATAATGTAAGAAAGAACCAACCTTAGGGACGTTTACGGTTGTAGTATGTCTTAGAATCTTAAGAACACATGGGAGTTGACTTAAGTGAGCATTAAAGCATAAACCTTGACTTCACTTTACGTCATTCATGAATAAATAGGATGTTTAGAGACTAAAAATAACATGTTCCGCTGTGCCTAGCCTGTTCTACCTTTTATCATTATTAAATACTCTTTTTCATAAGTTGAATAATTGACGTTGATACCATTTCACAATATTTCTCAATATAAAGAATTTCCACACCACGAACACCCTATTCTGCAAGGTTTTTCTAGTAAAACTTGGTCATCAATCCCTGTGGAGACGATACTCTATTTATCACTTTATTACTTGTATCTAGTGCACTTACTAGAGTCTGTTCAGAGGACAACAACCACCTCATCCTCATTGACCCGTTTAATCACGTCGATCAAATCTTCGCACAAGTTAGCCATACGACTAACCCACTGCAAAAACCAAACAAAAACAGTTAAGCACAATATATATGATATTAATTTTCAAACATATTTGTGAACTTATATAATAATTAAAAATAACTTACAACTTCACTATTGGAGTGAGAAAGAACCACCAGTGGACGTGGCTGATGTGAGTTCAAAAGACGTGGATGTGAAAAGCGAGTGTACCACGCCGTGTAAGCATCAGCACATGCTCCTGGAAACTCAATGTGCATGTGCCGAGAGAATGTAAGCATACACGCCTCATGGAATGATTGCCAATTATCGTCGACAACCACGTGGGGATGCTCAACCCGATACCGAGAAATCCCATGCATTTACGACTCCATCACATCGTAATATCATATCCATCCCATGTAGGCAGTCCTCGGAGTGGTAGATACCAGATTCAGATCGTAAGGCAACCACATCACCTACACACGTATAAAAGTAAATTAGTATACAAGTAAATTAGTATAGTTTAAATACAATTATGTTATAACTAAATTCAATTTTACCTCTCCTCGGGTCAATCTATCAATACGGGCGCACGATGATCTCAACCAGTCATCTGGCTTATCATGCATAATAGGAGTCCACATGCGAGCTCAAAGTACATCCGCACCAACTGGCAGTCCCTCTCACTGAACTCGAAAGCACATGAAGTACTCATATATCCATGCTTGAACAAGAGTCAGACATCTAGTCATCTACTGACTATCTCCTCTGCTAGCAATACCTAGCTGACGATATAGGTATGCTAGTGCAGTTGAGCCTCATGAGTATAAAGGCACGACCTCTAACCCGTCCTTCACCTCCAGCAATCACGAGGGTCAGATCCGATCGCCACTATTATTTATAAACAAGGCGGAACCTGACATCAACCACATCCACCCGATCGCCTTAGTCTCGGTAATCCGCTTTATCGAACACATCTTAAAACTAGCAAATACTCCACCACCTCTATAACGATGACTCAGCAGCTCCTCCCTACTGACCCTCAACAGCTCCATATATGTTGTCTAAAGCTTATACGATCCCTCATCAGAATTCACCAACTGCCCCTCCACTAGAATGCGTAGAATATGCCACACATCATGCATCATGATGGTCATTTCACCAAAGGGCATGTGAAATGAGGAAGTGTCTGGCTTCCACCGCTCTACAAAAGCGTATATGAGGGGCATATCGATGTGGGAGAACATTGTTGATGGGAGGTGTGATAATCCAGATGCGTCTATCATCTACTGGACCTTTTAGGTCGACTGCTTGTACCATCTAGCCAATTTTTTTACAATCGGCCGATCTAATATGGCACATGAGGAGGCTCCCCATCTGCCCTCTCCATATCACAGCGACAACGTGCCCATTAAAGCTGGGAAACACGCTACCATCTATCGGACCGTCGGGCACCTGCTTTGTAATGAGCCATGCATCGTCCTCAGCATCCCTAGAGTGTTTGTTTCTCCCTGAAATTATATTACACATATAACATATAAATGATTGCAATGTTATAATAAAACAACTAAGGTAAACTAATAACAAAATAAAATAAAAATGTAAATTATTTACCAACTGACGACTCTCTAATAACAAAACGGTCGCCTTTCCCCTTCGTCATCTGACAAAGTGGGATCTTATCCATTTCCTCATGACCCGAGTCATGCATATTGGTCTCATCCATGTCCATGTGAATGCTGACATCATCCATATGCTCCTCACGAGCTATGTGCTCCTCCTCAGCGGCTCTAATATGTTGTCTCGGCTGCTTAGTAAGCCTCTGCTACCTCTGTGCTCTCTTTTCCTTCGAACAGAGGCAGTGATACCACGCCTAGTCATATACCGCTATCCGGAACTCCCGCCTATCTTTAAACTATGAAAATGACAAACCAATCGAATAACGTTAGTTGTTATTTACTCTCATTGAAATCCATTCCTAAACCCTAAGCAATTCGGTTATTATTTACTATAATCCGATTATTATTTACTCTAATTGAGTTGCGTTCTTATTTACTATCAATTTCACTACTTACATCAAATAATTTCACACTAATATTATATTTCTACACACTAATTGATGCAAATTAATGAAAAATAACTACAAATTTAATGCAAAAACAACAATCAGACGCTTCCCAAACTCGGTAGAGGCGTATTTTCAATTTCGGCCACCCTAAAGGGGATCGGATAGAAAATATGCTTCCCCATTGGGGAGGCGTTTTGCTGACCACCTGCCCTAACCGCATGCCTTATTGGCAAACAATTTTAACTTCCGTCTCCCATTCGAGAGATGTTATTTTGTGTTTTGGAAGCAAAAATTTGAAAAAAAGTACCATGCCAGTAATCAGTCAGTTTCCTTTGTCCGACCTCATTTTCTGACATGATTTTCGTCCCGAAATGTAATTTTGAGAGAGATTACAGAGTTGAGAGATTACGAAAGAGAGAATGAGATGTTTTGAGAAATTTATATAAAAGGGCAAAATTGTCCAATAGAGGGTGGTAACTATTAATTTCGGGGCGGTAAATAACAACACCCAATATTAATTATATTAGCTATTATATAATATCATGTTACTCTTTCAATTTACAAGTTAATTTATGTATGTGCTTGTTTTTAAAAATTTAGTACGTGTTCCAAGTATTTTTCAAATTAATTTTAATGTTTGAAAACTTAAGGGCATGTTTGGTTCAGTTGTTAGCTAATAGCTGTTGCGGTTGATGTTAGCTGTTTGCAGTTGCAGTAAGCTGTTAGCTGTTTATTATTAGCGGTTTAATTACTAGTGTTTGGTAAAATTATATTGAACAGTTGCTGTTCGGATTTAAAATGTCTAAAATGGACATGTTTTAAATTAATCAATAATGAAATTATAAAAGGGAAAATGTGAAAAAAACCCATAAAATTGCTTTTGGCTGCCAAGATTAGGGGTATAATTGCATAATTTTAGATGTTAAGGGTAAGATTGCTCATAGCTACAAATGTAGGAGTATTTTTTGCACCTTATCCTATTATAAAATAAAAAATGTGTTACGCAAATTAATAAAAATAATCTATATAAAAAATAAAAAATTTATTGAACGCAATAAAACTTTGTTCTTCCGGTAATTATGTTGTAGAAATATAAATAATGTTAAAGAATAAACATGTTTTGTGGAAATAAAAAGGATAATTTTGTCAATAACATATAACTATAAACACTGTTTATGAAAAGCTCCAAATAGGAGCTTTTCGTGAAACGCTCCAAAACGCTGCAGTTTCCAGAGAAAATGCTAAACGCTGCGGTTATATAAACCTAACCAAACGCTATATTTCCTGCGGTTTGGGGTGAAACGCTAAACGCTCCTCCGAAAAGCTGAAACAAACACCCTCTAAGTTTGTTCATATATTATTGTTAAATCTATTTAAATTTGAATAAAGATAATATAATAAAGTGTATTAATTTATCTCGATTCCTATCATACTTACTAAACATGGAATTATTATTTTATTTTTATCCTTATCCCAACCTTTTATCATTATCCCATTACTTTCAAATACCAAACGTGGAATGAAATAATACGTAATATTAATTTGTAAGCATATGGAAAAAAAAAAAATTGTTTGCTTCTCCTATCCTTTATAAAGTCAACCGACAAATATTATAAGCCATGCTATCCTGAATCCTCCTCACTTGCCTTTTCTTTTTCTTAACATCGTCTCAAAGACAATAACTATAGAGAAGATAAAATTGGTTAAAAAAAAAAAAGATAAAATAGATTTGGTCAAAAAAAAATAAAATAAAAAAGAAGATAAAATAGATAATCACATAAAAAAATATTTTTAATTTACTAAGAATTTATAAATAGGGTAAAAAAAAGAAAAGGGAAAGAATTCTAAGAGAAAAAGACAAAAGAGACAGCTCATTAAAGAAGCTAAACATAGATACGTGTCAGGAGGAAACGAATCTCTAGAATCCAAAAACCATCAACAACCAGATCATCTCCGTACACTTCAACGGTCCAGATTTCTCCTCACCTTTCTCCACCTCATATAATTTACGCTTTGTTTCCTTCCAGTCCTAACTAAACAACAAATCTTCCATTTTTCTATTCAAAGTTCATATAAAAAAAAAAAAACACGAAGCAGCAAAATCTCGAAAGAAACCTTAATTGTAATCAAGTTAGGGTTTTTCTTAATCGAGGACACTGCTTCTTTTTTCTTCTAGAATTTCCCAGTGGTGATTTCGTTTCTTACGCGTTTGGATCTGATCTGGGATTGTGTTCGTTTCATGACTAGCCTTCGGCCAGGAAGTGGTTGATTCTGTGGAGTTTGATTGTTTTACGAGATCAAGATGATTTCGTTGCAGAACGGACCACGGGGTCAGCTCGGAATCGGTAGGGAGGATGCTGGCTTTCAGGTGAAGCTTGAGCCTTCGTCGTCTTCGTTGAGTCTCGTGTCATTTAAGGGCCATGATTCTCATCAAGAAGGTAAGTTTGAAGCCGATCATCTTTATTTATTTAATTATCTGATGCGTATCATGGTGTTCTCATTTTAAGGTTATTGTTTTACTAGATTTAGGAATATTGAGGATTGTTTTTTTTTTTTTTTTTTTTTTTTTCTAGTTGGGCTTACTCTTTTTTTTTTCCTGAAAAAAATAAATTACCTGCCCGTTGTTTGGTTTGATTTAAATAGTCCAAACTTCGGGGTTTAGATCCTTTTTCTTCTTCCCAGACTTTCGAAGTGTTGGTTGGTTGGTTTAGGTACCAGTCTGAAAATACAATCATGTGTAGAGTAAAATTTTGGATCGTGATTGTTTTCTTCCCCAATTACGTTAGAACTTTTGGGCTTCAGGTTGGTGGCGTAAGGAATCTCTCTCTCTCCCCCAGGGTAATTTGGGGCGGAGGTAGCTCAAGTGCTGATGTGTATGCAGCTGACGTTATACATTTGGTTATGGAAATGAAACTTTGGCTCGATGTCAATGAGTAGTCTTAATTGAAGTTATAAACTTTTATTTCACTAACATGTGTTCTCAACATCTTTGTGGTGATTTCTTTTTCCCAATGAGTTGAGCCTTTGAATTTGGACTTCTAAACTGCATTTTTTTAATATAATAAAATAGCTCTACAATCCTTACTATCTTTTTATGTTGATAAAGTATGATATCTCTAATTTACTTGATTGGAGGAAATGCATGATGCAAATTATAATTGCACTTGGTCTGGATTGTTTCTCATTTGGGTGCTACGAGAATAGTGGATCTATGTTGCATGGAAACTGAAATGGAAATGGATACTGGGAAACGTAATTTCTGAAAAACATAGGAAACGGAAACGTGGGGGAAACGTGTAAATATTAAGAATATAGGGACATATTTATAAATATTAAAATATAATAATACATTGAAAAAAACAAGACTGAAGAACAAGAGGAAGAAAGTCCAAGATCAACCGAGATTCAAGAGACAAAGATTATAGGAGAAAGAAATATGGGCAAGTTCTGTAAATTGAAGGATACAAGGAAGTAATTATCTCTTAAATAGGAAGTTTCAATTTCCTAATCTTAGATTGAATAGGAATTGCAAAATAGAAAGTTTGAATTTCCATAATTTTAATTGAAATAGGTAGGAAAACCGTTTAAAATTTGAGACGCCTTTTATATTTTGGGTAGTTACGGAAACGTGCCCGAAAAATTTTGTATAAGTTTCCTGAGAGTTGTGGGAAACGCATGTCATGAAGAGTTTCCGTGCTTCATAGTAGTGGATATATTTTACTGATGTTGTCCATTTTTGATCGGATGAAAAAAACTATTATTTACTGTTTCATACTAGACAGGCTGGACTATGCAATAATAAAAAATGGTGTATATTTATCAATTAAAAGAATCACGGAATGATGTGATTCAATCTTATAATGCAGTTGATGAAGACATGCATTTGGCCCTGTCTCATCAGATGTACAAGGCTGGGAATTATAAACAAGCACTAGAACATAGCAATGCTGTTTATGACAGGAGTCCATTGCGTACTGATAACCTTCTTCTGCTGGGTGCTATTTATTACCAGGTTTTCTTTAGTTGTCTCAAAAACTTGATACTTCTACTGTATAGTAATTCGTAATATTTTCACTTCAGATACTTGTCCCATTTTAATTGTTTGAATAACTTGAAATATTCTAATTTGATTTTTTTTTTTCTTTTTTTTTTTGTGTGCCTTTGTAGTTGCATGATTATGATATGTGCATTGCAAAAAATGAAGAAGCTCTACGGTTTGAGCCACATTTTGCTGAGTGTTATGGAAATATGGCAAATGCTTGGAAGGTATTACTATCTATAACAATGCCTTTGAGCCTTGATTAAGTGATTTTTTAACTTTTCACCTTAGTGAAACTGTTAAATGCTATTGGTACTGACTGTTTATTTATTTCATTTAATGCAGGAAAAGGGTGATATTGATCTTGCAATTCGTTACTATTTGATTGCGATTGAGGTATGTATGCAGATGTGCGTCTTATGTTATTAGGAAGTGTCTTCCCTAAGCCTCCAGAGAAGTTTATCCTCTTCCTTGTCAACCATAATTCTGATGTATGCAGAGGAGATTCGTTGTCAACGGACCTTGTTTTTATCATGATAAGCTGGTGTTAGTTCCTTCATGTTGATATGCTATCTATATTTTATTGGCCATAGAACTATAGAAGCCCAACTGGCAAATACACTGTTGATTATGTGATGTTCTTTGTTAACCCAATGGTATTTTAGGTTCCCTATGTGCCAGAAACATTAATTGTAGAAAACTATTGCAGTAGTTGCCTAAGATTAAGAAAGGAGAACTGTGGACCTCATCAAATAAATATTAAGAAACATATTGAATATAATTCCTGCTAAATGAGAGCTTCCCCTTTTATTTTGGATGGGGTTTATTTGTGAGAAGAGAGCAGTAGAAGAAAGTTACTAGAAGCACCTTATTGTAACCTGTGATTTATTGTTAATATTGGATAAGCAACAACTTTGTTTGCAGAGCCATTTCTTTTAGAGCACACACTACCGAGCCACAACTTTTGGGGCCAATTGCTAAACATAGGTTTATAATTTTAGCCCTACAGATTCAGACATTGGAAGTGTAGATTTAATGATATTACCATCAAGTTTCCTCAGATAAATCATGTTGTATAATAGATAAGCAATTTATGTTAATTGTTATTCTCTGTTGCTGTAATTGCACTTCTAACCCTTCTCTGAGATGTTACAAACTTTCTTTACTGATAATTGCAGCTTCGACCTAACTTCGCTGATGCTTGGTCAAATCTGGCTAGTGCCTACATGCGAAAAGGAAGGCTTAATGAGGCAGCTCAATGCTGTAGACAAGCACTGGCACTGAATCCTCTATTGGTATTTTTGCTTTATCTTGCTCATTTATTGATTATTGAGTTTTCGATCACTTAAATTGATCCAAGCTAAAAAAGTAAAAAGAACAAATATATCTTTTTCTTTTCAAGGTTTGAATGAAATTAGTTAGTGATGGCTTATGACAATGCATGTAGGTTGATGCTCATAGCAATCTTGGGAACCTAATGAAGGCACAAGGGATGGTGCAAGATGTAAGTACCAATAAATGAATGCCATGTCTATTTAGCGAATGCGAATACTATGTAGAGTTCATTATGGTGCTGATTGGTTTTCAGCTACCTTGCCCCATGCAAATTGGTAGGCTTAGGATACTGGCGGATCACTTCCCTTCCAATCATGGTTGAAGGAGTGGTCCATAAGAATATCTGGCTCTGCAGTTAGAGTTTATCTACTACTAGATTCACCTGGCCCAGACCTTCTCCTTTCTGAACAATGGAAGGAAGACATTCTTTCGATATATATAGAGTTTTGTAGTGTGCGTCTCTCCTTTTCCAGTGAAGTTACTGATTTACATAATTCATGTGTGGAACTGTGTCTAAAATCACAGTTCGATACAGATATCAAGTTGTTATCTACAGGCCAGGGCTCAGATGATGGTTGGTCTTGTTGTAACTTCCATGTGCAACCTCCAAATTGTCAGAACTAACCTTTTGTGCAGGCATACAGTTGTTACCTTGAGGCTTTACGCATACAACCCACATTTGCTATTGCATGGTCAAATCTTGCTGGTCTCTTTTTGGAGTCTGGTGATCTTAATAGAGCTCTTCAGTATTATAAGGTATGCTTAATTTGATTGTGTTATTGTTTTTCTGTGCCCTTATTTTTTCTGTCCCAGCCATGTTAAAAATAAGTTTCAATCATATTTAGCTGTCCAATTCCATCATTTTTATGATTTAATATATGCTGCAACTTTGTCTTCGATAAAGTGCTATTCTTTCATGACCCGGTATCAAATCTGATATTCATTAACGTCCTAGAGATTGCTCACAATTTAACTCTTAAGAGAAAGGACACCGATCGGTATGCTTTCATCTGGATTTTTTTAGTTCAGCATGTTATTATTTTCTTGTTCTGTTACAGGAGGTTTCGTGGAAGGAAGTTTTCATAGTCATAATTTGTTATTGCTTGCACTTTCCAATGAATTTGTTGTGAATATTTCTGAACTTCGTTTCATCATGGAACTTCCAGGAAGCTGTAAAACTCAAGCCTACATTTCCTGATGCCTACCTAAACCTTGGAAATGTTTATAGGGTAAGCTGTCACAGCTTTGGTCCATCTGGTAGTATAGCGGCATCTTGTTGTATTATAGAAAAATGAGATTGTTCCTTTTCCTGTTTCCCAGGCTCTGGGAATGCCTCAAGAGGCTATTATGTGTTATCAGAGAGCTGTTCAGACACGGCCAAACTATGCAGTAGCTTTCGGTAAGTTTCTAGCGGTGCTTAACCGCGTTTGTATTCTAAGATGTACAACATTTTTCTTAGTTATGTTGAACCAAACTAATTGCTGTTTGTAAAGTTTCTTATATTCACTTTAACATACTCTTGCTTATGTACTCTGTATACATGATATGGATAGTATTGCAGACACATACTATTTACTATGGTTTAACCTCACTTGTAGGTGTCATCATCGCACTAAACAGATTAATATGGATAGTAATACTATTTAGTAGGGTGTAACTGAAGGAAAATAGGCAAACGTTTGACAGCGGAAATATAAAAATTTTAATCTATTTCCTTTAAACCAAGATTCGTTAATCTTTATTTCATATAAAGAGGGATAGAAGGAAATACCTTTCTGAAGAACTATCTACTGTTAGTAGCGAAGTGCCCTCAACTCTAGATCCGAGTTCACGAGCACAAGACAAAAACACAAGATCAAATCAATTAGAATTCAACCAATGAATAGCAACCAAAATAGATTGCCTCTAATTAATCAACACAAGATCAAGGATAAAGTGAAAGAGATAGAATCAATTGAATGGAAGCAAGCGGTGGAAATCTCGTCCTCAACAGTGGGGGTCGAAATTTCTCTCTCCTCGGAAGGACTAGGGTTGGCTGAAATTCTCAGTAGCAGGGGGTATATATAGCCTCTCGTATCTACCCTAGTTAGATAGAATTAGGTTATTGCATAAGAGTTATATTCGGAATAATACTCTTATTATTATTATCTATGTAAATAGAAAGATAATAATAACTTATTAATAGGATAATTATTAGAAGCAATTTAATCTCAATAAACCTCCTAACTTATTTATCCTATAATTAATTTAATTCATAATTATAATCTAATTATAATTGTTTCATAATTATAATCTAATTATAATTGTCTGAAATTAAATTAATTCCTTATGTGTCCCTACACATGAAAATCGCCCCCCTCTATAATTGGGCCTTAGTGGACTCAGTTGGGCTTCCGTCAATTAATTAACATCTGTTTTTCTTTTGGGTTCCAAGTCTTATGTGTGACCCATTAGGTTCTTATTGCTTCTAGCCGTATACAACCATTAAATTAATTTCTCAAAATTACATTCAATCTTTGTATAACGGAATGAGTACGCGAACTGTGATTGGCAGATCCGAAACATTCCTCCAGAGCTATAAGAAGACAGGTTGATTCCGTCGTTGACCTTTCCGTATTAGTTAAAGTATAATTCGATCCTTTATCAACTACATCCTTGAACAGAATCTTATGACTATGGATTATGTCAAGTCACATATAGCGAGACGTTCGTTTTACTTGTACAGGCCGAGTTAACTCCAATTAGATAGGTTAAGTGAAATCTCCATTTCAAGTCTCAATCTATCACCTTGCAAGGATTTAGAGTCAATCTTCCACGAGCGATCCTTGGATGTATCTCCCATTTATCAGGAGTGACAAATGCTCAATCCAATGTTAACTATCCTGCAATTACTTCCTGTGATACCCAACGTCTGCCGTACACACCCCAGAGTCATCCCTGTTATGGATCGTGTTACAATAGGATCAAAGCATCACATTCCATAATCTAGAATCACTAATTAACATTCTTTTGAGTCTTAGGTTTACTTATACCTATTAATACCAATGAGATGAACAGGTGACAAGGATAAATCTACCCATCCTGTTATCTCAAGTCGGGCCCCCAATCCTAATGAACCCTTTCACTGGATTCATGTAACTGTCGATATCTACATATCTGAAGCTTGTGAGATCAGCTCTCTGTCTCGACAGAAAACATTGTTACATGCACGTCTTAACAGTGTTATGTCAATCCCTATTCAAAACATATCACTTGACTTGGGGTGGTTTTAAGTTTATTAGTTTATTATAATGTTTTGTCTCACTTCATGCTTGTATGAACACTTTATAATCACTTTAAATAAACTTATCTTTAAAAGTGGTTGCCTTTATACAGTTATGAAATCATATCTGATTAAAACAAATGTCATTTACAGTAGGTTTATATCCTTGAACAATTGTCTATAGGACACTAAACTCCAACAGTAACTTCACTTGTAGGTGTCATCATCACAATAAATATATAACATGGTTAGTATTGCCGACACATACTCCCTCCATTCTCAAATAAGTGTCGTTTTAGAATTTTCACACAAATTAAGAAACACAATTAATGTACACTTAAATTAATAAATTTACATGGATTAACTAAATAAAAATTCTCTCTCCTATAATGATTGGAGAAGAAACTTTGAAAGCTTAAAAAACACATAAATCAAGACAAAATTTAAATGCTTAGACCAAAAAACTATACTAAATTTTATTGAAAAACGAAAACGACACTTAAAAAAGAACAAAAACAATTATCTAAAACGACACTTATTTGAGAATGGAGGGAGTATTATTTACTAGGGTGTAACTTCAGTTGTAGGTGTCATCATCACAATAAAAATATTAACATGGAAAAAGGCTCATGAGCATGTTCAAGGTCTTTGATAGGCTTGGACTTGCTTCTTTGCTATTGAATTACTGAAACATCTCCTTTTATTTCTTATTTTTGGTTAAAAACGTTGTAGTTATGACTTGAAAATCTGGTTCAATGTGGTACAGGAAATTTGGCGAGTACACACTATGAACGAGGGCAACTGGATTTAGCAATTATTCATTATAAACAAGCAATTGCTTGTGATGGAAGATTTTTAGAGGCTTACAATAATTTGGTTGGTTTACATTTTCTTCACTTGGTGCTTCTGCTTCAGTGTTCTTATGGGTTAGAAGCAACTTATCTTTACTTCTTGATGTACTCTCCTACTTGATAGGGTAATGCACTAAAAGATATAGGCAGAGTGGATGAAGCAGTCCAATGTTATAATGTAAGTCCACATTTTATAATTGCTGTTATAATTATTTCTTTGTTAATATTCATGCCTGCTTATTAAATTGCATCTATAAAATTCCATACTTCACTCATCTCTTTCTCTGTCCGTATGTAGCAATGCTTGACATTACATCCGGGCCACCCACAGGCACTCACCAACCTTGGCAACATATATATGGAATGGTATATGATGTTGAATTTTTTATGTTATCATGAAGAATTGTCCATTTATTTTCAATTAGATATGATTCTGAATATTGAAACTTACATGGGATGGATTTGAATATGCAGGAACATGGCAGGTACTGCTGCCTCATATTATAAGGCTACATTGGCTGTCACAACTGGACTATCTGCTCCATTTAATAATCTTGCTGTTATCTATAAACAACAGGTGAGGGCATCTTTCTTCTATTTAAGTTTCTGACTAGTTCCTATATATCATGCAATTTTTTTCTCAGTATCTCAAGGCATCCTTGCTGAATTTCTTTGTGCTTGTTTTTTTCATGGCAGGGGAACTATGCAGATGCTATATCTTGTTACAATGAGGTTCTCCGCATTGATCCGCTGGCAGCCGATGGACTTGTAAACAGGGGGAACACTTACAAGGAGATTGGTAGAGTAAGCGAAGCAATTCAGGACTATATACGGGCTATCACTATTCGACCAACTATGGCTGAAGCTCATGCTAATTTGGCTTCAGCTTATAAAGACAGGTATTATGTTATTCTGGTATAGTTATCCGACTTTGTGCTATGGGGGTGATCTTAAATCTGGATTGTATGCCCCCTTTTTCTTTATGTAAGGAAGGCTAGGTATTAACTAGTAAAAAAGCTGTACCTGCTGCGATATGGAGAACTGTTCTTTTTCAGCTGTAGTATAGATTTGTATGTGTTAAATTATTAAATAGATTGTATGAAATGCAGTGGACTTGTGGAGGCTGCTGTAAAGAGCTATAGGCAGGCATTGCTTCTTCGTGCAGACTTTCCTGAAGCAACTTGCAACCTTTTGCATACATTACAGGTAATATATGCTGCATAATTCTAATTTTTGTTTTTGAATTTGAGACTAGAGTTTGTTGAAGTTGGTTTTATGAGTTCAGGAGGAATGAAGAAGTTTCATGTGGAGAAGCATTTTGTTAAACTGATGCATTTTGAGGTTTCTTTTTGCAGTGTGTGTGTAGTTGGGAGGATCGTGAGAAGATGTTCACAGAAGTTGAAGGGATTATCCGGAGGCAGATTAGTGTAAATTCTGATTTTTGCATTTTCCTTGCTTTAATTGTTAGATGTCATTGCTTATATTCTAGTTACATGCAGCTAATTTCCTCGTGTTATTTTATGATTTCAGATGTCTGTTCTTCCAAGTGTGCAGCCTTTTCATGCTATTGCATATCCCATTGATCCCATGCTAGCGCTTGAAATCAGGTTAGTTTTCATCTTGGGTTGTGATTAGTCAGTATGAGCCAAGCCTTACCATCCTCACTCTGCCTTTTTTGTCATTAAGCCGCAAGTATGCAGCTCATTGCTCCATAATTGCATCTCGTTTTGGACTTGCTCCATTCAACCATCCTGCACCAGTTCCAATTAGGCGTGATGGTGGAAGTGAGAGACTTCGGATTGGTTATGTGAGCAGTGACTTTGGCAATCATCCTTTGTCACACCTTATGGGATCTATATTTGGCATGCATAACAGAGAAAATGTCGAGGTTGGTAAATTTAGTAAATTTCTTTTGCCTCTTCTGCACATTCATTTTGCTTCCTGTGATTGGATGTTGGATCTAATTATGCATGCAGGTTTTCTGCTATGCATTGAGTCAAAATGATGGTACTGAATGGAGACAGCGAATTCAATCTGAAGCTGAGCACTTTGTTGAAGTTTCTGCCATGTCAGCAGATATGATTGCCAAACTGATCAACGAGGATAAGATACAGATTCTCATCAATCTTAATGGTTATACTAAGGTGCATATACTTGAACTTCCCCTATCTCAGGCATTTTACAGTTTTTGATGTTTTACATTGTTTGTCTATTATTATATTTATTTGTCAAGTGGGTAGTTGGGTATGTCCAATCTTCCTAACAGTATCCTGATCTTGCAGGGTGCCAGAAATGAAATATTTGCAATGCAGCCAGCACCCATACAGGTGTCATACATGGGATTTCCTGGAACCACAGGGGCAACATACATAGACTACTTGGTCACTGATGAGGTGGCCAATTGATGTGGAACTTATATTGAACTTATTTCACTATTGTTCGTGTGTCTTTGTTTCTGATACATGTGCTCTTTGCTTTCAGTTCGTGTCGCCAACACGTTATGCACATATTTATTCTGAAAAGCTTGTGCACATGCCTCATTGCTACTTTGTCAATGACTATAAGCAGGTTAGTTGTGGTAAAATTGTGAAAGGAGATTAATTTCTATTTCTTGTGGGTTTTGAATTATTCTTCTATAACTCTTCTGATGTTTGTATCTGCAACTGTTATTGTTTGTTAGAAAAATCTGGATGTCTTGGATCCGCACTGCCAACATAAGCGATCAGATTATGGTCTTCCAGAAGATAGATTTATATTTGCATGCTTTAACCAGTTGTACAAGATGGATCCTGAAATCTTTAATACATGGTACCGTAAAGAATAAAGGTGGTCCTACATTAATGTTGTGTGTGTGACGTGATTTCTTCAGGTATCTGACTGTGCTATCTCTATCTGGATGTTGTAGGTGCAACATTCTCAAACGTGTACCCAACAGTGCACTTTGGCTCCTTAAGTTCCCAGCTGCAGGGGAAATGAGACTCCGCGCATGTACGCGAATATTAGTTTCTATCAATATTGTAGAATTTACATCTTATGAAGAAATTCTTGATGTTAACTATAACAATGTTAACTGAAAAAGATGCAGTCTTTTATTTATTTATAAAAGGACCCTTTTGAGTGTGCTTTGCAGCCTGGTATCAACTCTGCATTTGCATATTTTTTTTTTCAGATGCTGTTGCACAAGGGGTGCAGCCAGAGCAAATTATTTTCACTGATGTTGCCATGAAACAAGAGCATATCAGACGTAGTGCTTTGGCAGATCTATTCCTTGACACGTAAATATTCTTTTTTTCATAATCAACTAGTGTTTGGTTTTCATTCAGAATTCAGTTGATATTGCTTTAAGTACTGATAGTTGGATTTTTCTCTTATAGGCCATTATGTAATGCGCATACTACTGGGACAGATATTCTATGGGCAGGTTTACCAATGATAACACTGCCCCTCGAGAAAATGGCTACAAGAGTTGCTGGATCCCTGTCTCTTGCCACCGGGCTTGGGGATGAGATGATTGTTAATAGGTAAGTGTTTCTCTATGCATATTGAGGGGATGCTGGCTGGTTTAACTAGTGCAAATATTGGGGTACTTGCACTTTTTGTTGAGTCAACTGCTGTAAGAGTATTTAATACATGGAATGGAACAAAAATAAGTTCATATGTAGACAGTACACAATTTACATGCTCAAACATTCACCCTCAGCTCAAACGAGACCTTCTATGCAGTGAAATAACTTTCTCTTGAACTCTGTTTAAATTTTATAAGAATATTATTATTGAGTTGTTTATTCTGCTTTGTGCTAGTATGAGGGAATACGAGGAGAAAGCAGTGTCTCTGGCATTGAATCGGCCAAAACTCCAGGCGCTCACAGATAAACTGAAGGCAGTCCGTATGACTTGCCCTCTATTTGACACCACTCGTTGGGTAAACTCATTTAAGCATTACAGTATGAGTTCATGTATGCCTTGCCTAATGAAATGCTTGTGTTGGACTTAGTTTTTTATGGCGATGCATACGTGCAGGTTCAAAATCTGGAGCGAGCGTATTTCAAAATGTGGAATATCCATTGCTCAGGCAAGCAGCCTGGCCACTTTAAGGTGACTGAGGATGATTTGGAATTCCCGTATGATAGGTAATAGAAGGGTGAGTAAGACGGCATTGTAGATAGGAGCAAGAGAGAACAATAGAAGAAGTATTTAGGGTTTAAAAAATGTTAGTGATAAAATTACTCAGATAATGCGATTGTGATGTCTTGGTCTATCATAATGTTAATACATCTGTCTCTTTAACTAACCATTATCTGGTTGGAGAATGAAATCAAAATGATTTTAATCTTACTTTTCCTTGTGATTCGATTTAAAGAGACAGTAGCTGTCTAATTATCCGACTCAGATTAGCAGTACTAATGCAAGACAGCAAGAGTAAAGATTAACACGTTTTCTTTGTTAGGGTTAGAGTTGTCATAAAGATTAACACGTTTTCTTTGTTAGGGTTAGTGTCATATAGAGCTAGAGGTGGCAATTATCGGGTTAGTGTCAAAATGAGTCAACCCTAATCCAACTCAAGAACTTTCGTGTTATGATCGTGTTAACTTAATCGGGTTACTGTCGATTTGGTGTCGTGTTTCTGGGTCACATTTTTATTATATACATGGATTAATGGTGACTTTTAAAAACATAGGAGGATATGGTATGCTAACCATAAAAAATTCTTCTAAAAGCATTTCCAACAATCACCTTAAGAGGTTATTTTTACTTTGTCAAAACAGTAAGTTAAAATTTGAAGAGAGTTAAAAAAATCAGATCCAATATTGGCTTCCCACTCTTAAATCACTATTTAGATTATATTTAGAGTGTATTAGGGGTCTTTTTCAGATTCTCTAACATGTTGAGAGGTCATGTAATTTGTTTATAGCAACATAGGAGGTTGAGTTTTATTTGCAAGTAATAATTGTGATTTTATTGTCTTGCAAAAAATGACAGAATACATAGAGGTATTAAAATAGGTCTATGGTTTTTGAAAAGTATCAATTTAAGCAATTATCGGGGTTGTGTCGTGTCAAATTTAGGTTAGTGTTAAATGAGTCAATCCTGAACCAACTCAAGAACTTTCGTGTAATAATTATGTTAATCGGGCTAGTGTTGATTTGGTGGTGTGTTTTCGGGTCACATATATTATACATGGATTAATGGAGTTTTTTAAAAACATTGGAGGATATGGTACTGTGTTTAAATATTTTATGTCTTTTGGGATTAATATGTTAAGGATAACCATAAAAAATTCTTCTTAAGAGCATCTCCAACAACTTTTGAGGAACTCTTAAGAGTATCTCCAACAACTCTTGAGGAACTCTTAAGAGTTACAGCTCCAATATCTTTTTAGTGGCTCATCAAATCACTAAGAGTCGTTTATTTTTTTATATTAACAGAACCTCTGTTTCCATTTATAGTGTTTTCTTAATTTATTTATTTTATTAATGTCTTAGTCGCTTTTAAATCATTAAGAGTCCATCATTTATATTAGAGAATGTACTAGGAGTCTTTTGGAGATTTTCTAACATGTTGATGGGTCATGTAATGTGTTCATAGTGACATAAGAGGTGAGTTTTATTTGCAAGTAATAATTGTGGTTTTATTATCTCGTAAAAAATGACAATACAACTAGGGATGGCAACGGGTAGGGTACGCGCGGGTAGTGCTAATTCCAAATCCTTATCCGTTTATTTTTTAATTACCCGTACCCGTCCCATTATCCTAATAGGTATATTTTTGCAACCCATACCCTTTTCATTTAATTCGCGGGTACCCACGGGTATCCTTACCCATTAAGAATCAATAAATAAAATAAAAAATATTACAAATTTAGCAAAAGTATAAATTTAATAAATCATTTATCTAATAATTGAACAAATTGAACCTTAATCAATAAGAATAAGTAGCTTAATGGTATCACTTAATGGTTGGTTGGGGTTTAAAATCTTAAATATTATATCTAACAAAAATAATATTTTTAATATATAAAAGAGGTACCCGATACCCTAATGGGTAATTATTTTGATCTCATATCCTTTTATACAGGGTACGAGTAGTTCCATTAGGGTCGGATAGTGTCGGGTACCTGCGGGTACTACCCGTTGCCATCTCCAAATACAACAATAAATTTAAGGAAAAGGTACTAAAATAGGTCTTTGCTTGAACCGAAGAGAGCGATGCCAACATCATTAGCTAGGAGCCTCTGATCCCGCATGATAGGTATATTGTTTTTGGGGAAATATCAATTTGGGTTTCACTTATAAAATAACAACAAATATATGTTTAACCTTAAAAAAATTACTAATTTAGGTTTTGATAACGGAACGTGATACGCCATTCACATTACTCATCTGTTAAGCTCTGATTTCTTAACGGAATAGTATGTCATGTTCCGTTATTGAAGCCTACATTGGTACTTTTTTAAATAATTAAGCTATTGGTACTATTTTTAAATATTAAACTCATTTTGATATCTTATCCCTAAATTTAAATATTTGTGTTTTTTTATATCATTTTCAGGCTAATACATCAACTCTACTCCAATTAAAAAAATTACGAGTCAATTTCGTGTCAAAACTCCAATTAAAAAAATTACGAGTCAATCTGAAAATGATACATTATTTATTAAGCTAAACTCAAACACAAAATGTGCCGAATCGTGCATATTACCTATAGAGCCTTGTTGAATCCCTTCACTTATGAGATTTCCAGAATTAAACAAGATTTGACGAGTGGATATTGCCATAAAAGAAAAAAACACCTGTAGTGATGAATATGTATTTTTATAATTTTCTAGGATGGTGCCATAAAAGAATATGGTGAACTTGAATATTTTTTCAAGTTCATTTGAGAAAAAAAAAAAAGAGGCAAAAGTAATTTTATTTTTAAACAAAGAGTAAGATTTCCTCCAACAAAGTCCTATTGTTAGATGAGTTGTTGCTAAATTATGGTAAGGTAGAGTAAATTATGGTAATGGAGTATGAAGGTATTTGTAAAGAAGGTAAGGTAAGTGACTTTTAGAAGAAGGGGTAAGGTAAAGTATATAAAGGTATTTGTAAACAAGGTAATTGTAAGTGACTTCTAAGGTAGGGTAAAGTAATTGAAGGTATTCATAAACAAGGTAGGGTAAGTGACTTCTAAAAAAAGAGAGCAGGTAATTTTTGTTAGAGTAAATTCCAAAAAAAACCTCTGTGGTTTCATGTTATTCCAAAAAAACCCTTGTAGTTTGTTAATACAAAAAAAGGACCGTGGTTTGCGCCGTTACCCGAAAAACGGAAAATGACTTAACACCGTTAAAGTGTTGACGTGGCACATGGGTAAGGTTGGAAATTCGAATTTTTTTTTTATTTTTTTCCCTCTCTCTCCTCCTTCTTCTTCCTTCTTCCTCTTCCTTCTTCTCTCCTCCTCCTCCTTCTTCTTCTTCTTCTTCTTCTTCTTCCTCCTTATTTTTCCTTTTTTTTTTCTTTTTTTTAAGTTTCCGGAAATCTGGAAATTTCCAGAAATCCGGACTGGAAAATTTCAGTGTCCGAAATTAAAAAAATAAAAGAAAAGAGGAAAAAAAAGAAAAAGGAAGAAGAAAGAAGAAGGAGAGAAGAAGGAGGAGGAGAGAGAGAGGGAAAAAAAATAAAAAAAAATCGAATTTCCAACCTTACCCCTGTGCCACGTCAGCACTTTAACGATGTTAAGTCATTTTCCGTTTTTCGGGTAACGGCGCAAACCCCAGTCCTTTTTTTTTTGTATTAACAAACCACAAGAGTTTTTTTGGAATAACATGAAACCACATGTTTTTTTTTGGAATTTACCCTTTTTGTTAGGTAACCTTTCTCTAAGGTAACTTTATATGTAATTTAGCTGATTTTTTTTTAAATTCTTGCCACGTCATAATTTTTTATATGTAGTATGTATAAACCACAATAGTTATTGATTTTGTCTGTTCAAATAAAATGAAATCTGGTTTTTTGTTCGATCAGTTGGATTAAGTATAAAAATAATAGTCTCTCCTGTTGGAGTGGTTAAGTCTTCTCTTCTGAGAAGTTTTTTCGTAGTTCTTTTAATGAGTGTCCTGAGCTGGAACTGTCGTGGGCTAGGCAACCCACGCACAGTTAGCGTATTGAAGGATCTTGTAAGGATCCATAGGCCTATGGTTACGTTTTTAATGGAAACTATGATCAAAGAAGACAAGATGAGAGCGGTTGGCAGGAAAATTGGGTATGGAGGGTTTTAAAGAAGCTGTGGAGGACTCTGGCCTAACTACAGTTAGTATGATTGGTCATCCATTCACTTGGGAGGTAGGGCGAGGTTCAGACAGGTGGATTGAAGAAAGACTAGATCGGGCTTTTGTTAATATCAGGTGGAAAGAGACCTTCGCGGAAACTAATTCGAGGAATCTTGTTACTGTCTCGTCGGATCACTCGGCAATCCTCTTGGAATGTAAGGTTTGGATACAAGGCTCTAGTATTAAATGCTTTAGATTCAAAAATGCTTGGTTACGGGAGCAAGCTTGTGCGACAATTGTGAACGAAGCGTGGAAGTCGGCCGTAGATGGCAATATTACAAAAAAAATCGATGTGTGTTCAGAGGCTCTCAAGAAGTGGAGTTCGACCTTAGAATTGAATTTCAGTCGGTTATTAAATGCCTTTCGAGTTCAGATGCAAGAGGTTAAGGGGAGACGTGAAGCTTATGGTGTGGATAGGTTCAAACAAGCTGCAAAAGCATATGCTGAGACGCTAAGGAAGCAGGAGGACTTCTGGAAACAACCGGCCAAATTGTTATGGTTACAAGATGGAGATTCTAATTCTAAATATTTCCACGCATATGCTACGGATAGAAGGAAAAAGAACAGTTTCTCACAACTTAGAGATTCGGATGGAAATTGGCGAACGAAGGGCAACGGGCTAGACGATCTGTTAGTAGATTATTTCAGCGATATTTTTACAAGCCAAGGAAACAATGATGCAGCTCTACTCCCATTTATACAAGTAAGAGTAACAAGAGAGCAGAATGATCAGCTATCTCAAAGGTTTTCTAAGGAGGAAGTAAAAGAGGCTTGTTTTTCCATGCATCCGGATAAAAGTCCGGGTCCTGACGGGCTGAATCCGGCATTTTATCAACATTTTTGGAACATAGTAGGGGATGATGTGTGCGAGGTATGTTTCTCTATTCTCGGGACTGGAAAACTCCCACAAAAGTTGAATGATACCCTGATCGTTCTTATTCCGAAGATTAGTAATCCTGAACAAGTTTCAGATTTACGGCCTATAGCACTATGCAATGTCCTACTCAAAATCCTCTCAAAAATGTTGGCGAATCGTCTCAAAGCAATCCTTCCATCCATTATCTCAAGTACTCAAAGTGCGTTTATTAAAGGAAGATTGATTTCCGATAACATTATTGTGGCCCATGAGACAATTCATAAACTCCGTGGACTAAAATATGGTAAACATGGTACGGCTGCCCTAAAACTAGATATGAGTAAAGCCTACGATAGAATCGAATGGGGTTTTCTAGAGAATATGTTACGGAAATTAGGATTCAGAGACAGATGGATTCAATGGATAATGTTGTTGGTGTCTACTGTGTCCTATATGGTAGTTCAAGATGGTAGAGAAATTGGCCCGATAATTCCAAAGAGAGGTCTGAGATAAGGAGATCCCATCTCCCCGTTCCTGTTTCTGATCTGTGCTGAGGGGCTTTCGGCACTGCTAGCTGCAAAGGAACAAGCAGGTCGAATTCACAGCTCTCAGGTATCACGTAATGCTCCTAAGGTGTCACACCTCTTCTTCGCCGATGATAGCTATTTATTCTTCCCGGCTAATGCGAATGAGGCAAAGGAGGTTCAAGCCTGTCTAAAATGTTACGAACAGGCATCAGGTCAGTGTGTCAACTTTCAGAAATCCTCCATATTTTTTAGTGGCAATACGAAGATTGATGCTAGATCAGCGGTGTGTAATGAACTTGGAGTATCTGAAGTCAATGACATGGGCTTTTATCTAGGAGCACCGATTGTTGTAGGAAGAAGCAAAATGCAAACATTTGGCTTCTTAAAAGATAGATCATGGAAACGCATTAATAATTGGAAAGAGAAATACCTGTCACGTGCCGAAAAGGAAGTCCTTATCAAATCTGTGCTTCAATCGATCCCAACCTATCTGATGAGCATCTTCCTCATGCCAAAGGAATTCTGTGACGACTTCAATAAAATGCTGAACAGGTTTTGGTGGAACTCATCAGGATCATCATCTTCTGGGCTTCATTGGAAATCTTGGGAGAACCTTTGCTGGCCTAAATCAAGCGGAGGACTCGGGTTCAGAAATACCCACCTATTCAACCTTGCCTTACTTGCAAAACAAAGTTGGAGGATATTGCAGAATCCGGATTCACTGGTGACTCAAATACTTAAGGCTTGGTATTTTCCTAACTCTGATTTTTTGCAGGCTCCTTTGGGTCATAACCCTTCCTTTGTGTGGAGGAGCATCCTGGCGGGACGTGAATTACTTGTGATGGGTCTCCGAAGGAAAATTGGGAATGGTGAAACAAACGCAATCTGGAGCTCCCCGTGGCTTCTTGATGATTCCCTCCCTCTCCCTACCAGCCCTCTCGATACCACACTGCCTACTGGTCTGGTGAAGGATCTGCTAAATGAAAATGGCGCTTGGAACCTTGATCTCATCAGTAGAATCTTTAATAGAAGGGATGTCCAATTGATCTGTTCAATTCCAGCGCGAAGGAGGCAGCGTGAGGATGACTGGTTCTGGCCTAACGAAAAGTCCGGTAATTACTCAGTAAAGAGTGGTTATCTCAAAGCACTTGGATCCCGCCCTTCTAACATGGAAAATCTCTCTATGATTAACTGGAACTTAATCTGGAATTTACAGGTGGCCCCAAAACTTAAAAACTATTTATGGAGGATCTGCACAAGCTGCTTACCGACTATGAGTAACCTGGCTTCCCGGCGAAGCTCCCTCCCAAACTGTTGTCCAATATGCAACGCTTATGGGGAAGACGATCTTCATGTGTTTATCAGCTGTCCGCAAGCCTACCGAGTGTGGCAAATCTTCTTTCAGGCCAATAGGGTATCAACGGTCACAGATCTCATCTTCTGGCTTTCAAATTGCATCGGAGGGGCGTCAGGGACGGGAAATGAAGTAGCGATGCTTTGCTGGAGTATTTGGAAAGCGCGGAACGATAAGGTTTGGAATAACAAGGAACAAACACCAGAGGAAATCCACCGTATGGCCTTATCGGAATTGCGCGACTGGAGAGAAGCTCAAATCGTCAATCTAAAACACCCCCAGCCACAGTCGGTCGTAATCGCAAAATGGAAGAAACCGTCGGAAGGAAGCTATGTGTGCAATATTGACGCAGATGTGGATGACCAGAATAAATTCAGCTCCTATGGCGGTAAGAGAGGCTCTGTCATGGATTAAGGATTTTAACCTCAGCCATGTGGAGGTCCAATCAGACTGTCTCATGGTTATTAGTTCCATACATCAGCAAAAACGTCAATTATCTTATTTATCAGATGTAGTGAATGATTGTTGTGATTTGTTAAGAGCCTTGAACTCATGTTCAGTCTCATATGTAAAACGTTCAACGAATTTAGCAGCTAATAGCTTAGCTAAGGCTGTTACATCTAGATCTGTTCGTGGTGAGTGGGCCTGTCCACCACCGATTATTTTTGACATTCTCGCTTTTGATCTTAGTTAATAAAGTTTACCTTATTTCAAAAAAAAAACCACAATAGTTTTATTTTTTTTTCATATAAATTTAATATGTGGATAAAAAAAATGTTTAATCACATATGAAGTATGTGTCACGTTTCAAAAATTGTGTTATGTGAGAAAAATTAGTGAATTAGTTATTTTCACATTTAAAATAGGTTAAATGTCAATTGTGTAAATATCTCAGAGACAAATGTTACCAAATGATATCATACAAGTGGACAAGACTATTTGTATATTTAGGAAGTTGTTATATATATGTATATAGAAGAGATCCGGTGTGATAGATTTATTTTGGTGTGACAAGCCTTATTGTATGATAAGGATCAATTTTGTAATTAATCAGATGGAGTAGCAAATTTGTAAATAAAAGGAAAGAAAAACTTATTTATTTCTTTTCTTTAAAATGCATTTTCTTCACTTTCTCAATCTTGTTTTTCAAAAATTTTTATACCGTTGGACTCGTCTTAATTAGACGGTCATTTTAAGATCCCATAAGCTCAGGTAAAAAAAATTCCGGTGAACAGAATCCGGCGATCTGTTTTTCTGTGAGAAACAAATGTCCAGAAAATTTTTAAAAATTTTCAAAAAAATGTAAAACATCATTCTGAGAAATTTTAATTCTTAACTCAAAGTGAGATTCCTTACGTTTTAGTCCCAAATCAACGGAATCCGGCGATTAGGTGGGCGTTTTCCGGTGAGAAAATAGAAAGTGCCCAAAAAATTCTCAAAACATTCCAGAAAATGTAAAACATTATTCTGAGGAACTTTAATTCTTGGGTCAAAGCAAGATTTCTTACGATTTAGTCACAATAAAAAAGTTTCTTAATTTTATCCATTTTACATGCTTCAACAATTTATTGGGTCAAAACCGTAAGGAATCTTGTTTCGAGCCAAGAATTAAAGTTTCTTAAAATGATGTTTTACATGTTTTAGATTTTTTTGATAATTTTCTGGACACTTTTTGGTCATACCTTTCAGCACTATGTGTTGGAATATTTTGTTGGAATAATATAAGTATTCTGTTGGAACAATATATGTATTCTGTTGGAAAAATTGATACACTGATTTGAAACAATTGGTACAGAGATTTATTTTGTTGGAAGAATATAAGAATTAGAATTATTTTCTAAATAATATAATTAATATAAATTTGAAGATACTATATTAAATACTAAAAAAACAAAAATGAAATTGAAGAAATAGATAATAAAATTGATTTGAAACAGTTGGTAAACTTATTTTTTTTTATGTTGGAACAATATAAGTATTATGCTGGACTGATATAACTATTTTATTGAAAAAATTGGTACACTGATTTATTCTGTTGGAACAATATAAGTATTATGTTGGAGCAAATGATACATTGATTTGGAACAATTTCGTACACTGTCGGAACAATGTAAGTAGGACAAAAAATATGTCCAGAAAATTATCAAAAAATTTCAAAACATGTAAAACATTATTTTAAGAAACTTTAATTCTTGGCTCAAAGCGAGATTGCTTACGGTTTTGATCAACAAATTGTTGAAGCAGGTAAAATAGATAAAATTAAGGAAAAAGTTTTATTGGGACTAAACCGTAAGAAATCCCACTTTGATCCAAGAATTAAAGTTTCTTAGAATAACGTTTTACATTTTCTGAAATTTTTTGAGAATTTTCAGGGTACTTTTTTTCTTACCGGAAAACGCTACCCGGATTCCGTTCACCGGAATTTTTTTTACCTGAACTTCAGGGATCTCCAATTGACCGTCTAATTTAAACGAGTCTAATAGTATAAAATTTTTCGAAAAACGAGGTTAGAAAGGTCGGGAAAATGTATTTTAAAAAAAGAAATAAAACAATTTTCTCTATCATATTTTTCCTTTTATTTACAAATTTGTCACCTTGCCATTTTCAATTATCATCAAAACTATACAGTTTTGTTATGTCACACAATAAGCTCATTGCCACACCAGAACCCCTTGTCGCACTGGATCTCACTCATATATATATATATATATATATATATATATTAGTGGTTGAATCCTATGTAACTGTACAAGAGTAAAATTAAAAGGGGGCTAGAGTATGGTTAACTCGTTCCGATGCCTAAGGTTTTTTAGAAAGATTTGAGGATGATCACAACAACAGTAAATCAAAGCTGTAATTTAAGCTTTATGAGATGAATGAAGTAGTGTACATTAAGTAACGTCTTACTCTATTTATAATGTGATCGAGTTGTAGAAGACAGTTATAAGTGGAGCATGCTACGTGTCACCTATTAATAGGCGAACGTTTGTCCGTATATTACGTCTATTGGGACACAATCAAGACCCTAAGACTTTGTCATACTGAGCATATTCATGTGCTCTCTTTCTCGAGTGGTGGTTTGGGCTTTGTAAATGCCATTGGGGTGTGTTTGTCGTTCTTCAGGACGGGCAAGCATTGGCTTGAGGAGACGTTGTACTTGCTAATTTAATGTGAGGGTTAGTTTTGATATTTTAGGGATTTTTGAAAATTAAGGGATTCATAAGGAGGTTATGCGGGCTCCTATCAATTGATTTGACCATCATTTAGTTTGCTCTTAACTGTGCAACTTCTGCCCGCTGAGTGGAGGAGTTGGAGAGAGTTGAGCCAAGCCTAGACGAGCGTTAATCTTGTTGAAGAGTTGAAGAAGGATGAGACTTGAGTGGTCGAAACTGAGACTCGAGCAACTGAAGCTGAGACTTGAGCAGCTGAAGCCGAGACTAGAGCAAAGGTAGTTACTCTTTTGGCTGCTCGGGTTCGGCAAGCTAAGGAAGCTATTTTTTTCCGAGAGCAAGAGGCTTTGGGTTGTCTTGCCCATATGGCTAACTTAGAGGGAAGGTTGCATGGTGTTGAGAAGCCTATGTCTTCTCTATCCAACATCGTGTGGCGGAAGGACGATGAGGTTTACCAATTGAAGGAGGAGGCCATCAACGGTCGTGCTAAAATTTCCTGGTTATAGGCAAACCTGAAGGAAGAGAGTAAGAACCATGTTTGGTGGGAGAAGGCTCACTCCATTGTCCAGAATCATGAACATAAGTTGGAAGGGGGCTTGCACATATAGAGTCATTCACTTGTGGATGCCTAGCAGGCTCTGGATTATGAGCTTCTACTTTCACAATCTCTCCAGTGCTCTGTATCTCAGATTGAGAAGAGGTTATTGGTTGTTGAAAAGTCTATACAGAAATTCATGAATGATATGGACTTTCGGACTTCTGCTGTAGTGGAAGTTGAGAGTGAGTTGGGTTACCGTCGTCTAAACCGATATCAAACTTTTTTCCTTCAGAGTCTGTGCGAGAAGTATCCGGATGTCGACTTCTAGTTCTAGGTGAATTTTTTCCCTTTAGCCGGCTATGAGCCGTGATGAGTTTCTTGATGCGAGTGAATTTCCTTCCCCTGAGCTTCATCATCTGACTGATGATGAACTAGACGACAATGACCTTCTTGTAGAGTAGTTTTGTTTTTCATTTTTATGTGTAAAGAAATTTTATACTTAAATATGTGGAGTACTTACATGTGTTACTCTTGTCAATGTTTGATTGAACGTGTCAAGTTTTTACTTCGATATTATTTTACTCGAATAGACATAGATGCGACCATTGGAGAGATCGAAGTCGTTTATGTGTTAAAAAAGGTGTTTATTAGAGTTTGTTCGATATGATATTACGATCGAAATCCTTATAGCATGCATAAGATTGACCTTTAATATAATCTAAGGGAACTTTAAACAATTACATTAATGCCGAAGTAAAAATAAAGAAATGATGTAATTATTATTATTTATTTTCGACTATTTGTGTAGATACTAGGGGTAGGCACGGTTCGGTTAGTCGATCCATTATAATATTTTTATACCTAACTGATTATCGATTTTTAAGACATTAAACCTTAAACTAGTCCAAGTATATCAGTTAATCGTATCAATGTTTAACTGTTATTTTCGGTTAACGATTTTTAACCATATCTTAATGGTTAATAAAAAAACAACGGGTAACCATTTTTTTTATCCAAACCTAAATATAATGGTTAACAAAAAAACAAGAGTTAATCATTTTTTTATCCAAATCTAAATATAATGGTTAACCAAAATAACGGTTAATCATATTTTTTTTATCTAAATATCTTAATCCAAATTATTGCTCAATACACATCATTTTAAATATAAAAAATTAATTCACACAACATGATTAAAGTTAATATTCAACGACAACTTAATTAGATAAATATTAATATCATAATTAATATCCAAACATAATTAAACATATAACAAGAAATTAATTTTGTTCATAGTACATATTCTTTGCTTTTTACCTTTTTAAATTTTGGGTCCTGATATTTACAGCCCCAAGGGCTGTAAATAAAACCTCACAAATTACTATATTTAGTGTTAATTTAGTTTTTCAAGATAATCTTATAATAAAATTTATTAATACTTAAAAATTAAATTATTAAATACTCATAAAAACTAGTAAACTAATTATATTTCCAATACAAATAAATGCTTTAGAATTAAGATTTTATTTTATTTTATTGAAAATATATGGAGAATTAATGCTTATATACAACCTTAAAGGTTGTATATATCATTTGCCTTAAATTTTGGATAGAAAGGTCCTATTCTTTGTTTTTTACTTTTTCAAGTTTTTGATACAGAAATTCACGCCTAAAAATCTACGACCACATATAGTTTACTCCTAACCATTTTTAAGTTTTTTTTTTTGTTTACACCTAACCATTATAATTTATATTAGTTAAATATTTTTAATTGGAACTAGGAAGAAAGTCCCAGAACAGTGAATCCCAACTAGGTTGGCACCCACAGTGACTCCAAGACCCTCGAACCTACTTTATTAAAAAAGAAAGAAAAAATAAGAGTTCGTACAAGAGAGCGAAAGAGAACCAAACTAAACGAACCAATAAACAATACGGTCATTTAGATTCTCACTAATAAACTCTAAGCAGGCCGTAGGGGGTAAGTCCCACCAACAAGGCTCATGACTTAAACACCCCAACTTATCCAGACAGTCAGCCACCTTGTTCCCTTCCCGATATATGTGCGAGATGGCCACCTGCATCTGGTCAATTTTACTCAAACAATCCTCCCAGTCCCATCTTAAAATCCATGGAACCTTCATCGAACGGGAGCGCATCATCGAAACCACGTAGACGGAGTCACTCTGTAGCCATAGGCGGAACCAACCTTTATCAAACGCGAACTGAACTGTAGCAATTGCGGCTTTTAACTCGGCCAGATGGGCAAATAGAAGCACCGAAGGGGAAGTGAAGGCCCCAATCGGTCTCCCAGAGTTATCTCGAAAAATACCGCCATAGCCCGCCGTGCCGCTCATAACCGAGGCATCAGTGTTCGTCTTGATCCACCCCTCTATCGGTCGTTGCCAGCGAACATGGAGGATTTGAGGAGATCGCAACCGCCATGGGGAAATTGATAAATTTGTAAGGACCCGATGCTCGACATAAGAATTCCACACAGTAACGTTATTTAAACCATCAGCTTGTTTAATATGAGACCACAGGAAGCGAAAAAGCCACGAAGATGGACGGATTAACACCGTCATGAATAAACTCATTCCGGATTTTCCAGATCGTCCAAATAACATAGATCACTGCGCTCTGCCATAGTGCGGTGACTTGGGAGCTGAATATCATCTGTAAGGCATCTATCACCCGATCCTGTAGTGTATCCGTGTCTGGTAACCGTCTACTAAAAAACTGCCCGATAGCCTCCCAAAGCGAATCCGCAAAACCACAAGCAACAAAAATATGATCGGGGGATTCAATGTGTGAAAAACAGAAACAGCAACGCGAGGCCAAGGTAATTCCCCTTTCATGAAGTTCCTCATGTGTCGGAAGATGTTGATGGAACACCCGCCAGACGACAAGAGAATAGGAAGGCGAGATATGAGGCTTCCATATAAGGCGAACAGGGTGAGTTCCCGGAGGAGGGAGAAGCCACCTAAAGAACAGCGCAACCGAAAAAACACCATCAGCCGCCGGCTTCCATAAGCACAGATCAGTGTTTGTTTTGCTGATTCGCGTTTCCTGAACTGCCGAGATGATCTCAGGGGGAAGCAACGGGAGATCATCCCATCTGTTTTGGTTACGGAACTGGTGAACAGCTTCAACACGCTGCATACGGTCTGCATTATTTAAACCCATGCGATTCGCCACTTTAGGAAGAATCCATTCGGTATTCCAGAAGTTGAGTTGAGAATTCTCACCAATAATCCCATTGAAATTTTTTTTGAAGCTGAACATAGGCCGATTTGATCGAACCCCAAATTGAAGAGCAAGAAATTAGCCTAGATAGACCAGCCTGGTTCAGAAAACGTGTTCGCAGGAGGTTAAAACAAAGCGACGATTCAGCCAAGACTCCCCAGGCAATTTTACCAATAAGTGCCATGTTCATGACCTCTAATTTTTTCAGACCCAGACCACCTTCAGACATTGTTTTTGTGCATAGATCCCAGGTTGGGGTGACCAATTTCCTATCTACCGTTGAACCAGACCAAATAAATTTTTTCATTTACGAGTGAGGTCCTTCAAGAGAAGCCGCGACCATTTGTAAATAATGAGCAAATGGATGATATGCTGATTACCGTTTTTACCAGCGTCAATCTTCCCGCCATTGAGAGAGCATTACCTTTCCATCTTGCGAAACCGTCTTCCGCTTTGTCAGCTAATTTCTTTAAATGAGCCATTTTAGGGGCTCCACAAAACAACAGGACCCCCAAATACATGAAAGGTAACTGACCCAAACGTATCCTTGTGGTCTCTACCAGCTGCCGACTTCTTCTAACTGTGTTATGTTTCCCCACAAATAGTTCTGATTTACTCCAACTGACTCTCTATCCAGATATGGAGCCATAACAATCAAATGCCGAAGTAATAGTCCTGACATTAGCCAGGGTCGCCCTGCAAAATAACAAGATGTCATCTGCGTATAAGAGGTGTGTGGGCATATGACAAGAGGCCGAATAAGTCATGGGCATCAGCTTTCCCTTATCCTGCAGTTGAGATAATAAATGGCTAAGGAAATCTTCCGCTAAGCTGAAGAGGATTGGAGATAATGGATCCCCTTAGTGGACACCGCGGGAACAACTAAAGTAACCAGAGACCCCTAAAGGCGTCATGATAAAGATGCGTGCAGATGACAAAATGTTTAGCACCCAGGCCCTGAATTGAAAAGAGAAACTAAAAGAGTCAAGGACCTCTAGGAGGAAATTCCCATCAATAGTATCAAAGGCCTTGGTAATATCAATCTTCATGCTCATATTTCCCCCAAAGCATTTCTTCTGAAGAGAGTTAACCCCTTCAGAGGCCACAGTAATGCATTGGTGTATGCTGCGCCCCTTTATGAATCCAAACTGATTGGGAGTCACTATTTCACTAGCCACCGGTGAGAGCCAGCCAGCCAGAAGCTTGGAGATAATTTTAAAGACAAAATTACTCATTACAATCGGTCTAAATTGTTCAATCCTCAGGCCCCCCTCCACCCTGGGATTAAGTCCATGATACTCGAGTTTAAACCCGTGGAAATCAGACCAGTATGAAAAAATCTAAGCACAGCTTTACAGACATCAGAAGCCACCATGTCCCAAAATGTTTAGAAGAACATACCAGTGAATCCGTCAGGGCCTGGAGCACTTAAAGGATTCATCGACATTACCACTTGCTTAATCTCAGTAGGAGACAGAACACGAGTGAACGACCTATTCATATCATCAGTTACCAGATGAGGAATTACCTCGTGTACCGCTGATAAATCGGCCGGATCAATACTAGGATTCGCAAATAACTGCGCGTAGAAATTCGTGATATGCTCGACCATCTCTGTTTCATCCATGCAAAGGTTTCCCTCTATCATCAAAGCCTTAATCCCAGTCGCTGACTTACGCTGAGACGCCATACGGTGAAAAAATTTGTTGTTTCTATCACCAAGTGCCAACCAGTTAATTCTGCTCTTCTCTTTAAGGAATGTTTCTTTTTGTAACAAATGGGAATCCATAAGAGTGTGTGCCTGTATCTCCTACTCATGAAATTCTGTAGTAAAGCCATTGGTAGAGATTTCCGTTGAATATTTGCCAATTTTGATTCACTAGTTGCAATATTACTATCAAGGAGACTAACAACCTCCTTATTCCACGTCCTCAAAATTGACCGAAGCCCCCTGAGCTTATGATAAATCGTTTGCATAGACCCCAAATCCGGATGAATCCCATTCCATTAGTTTAGAATAACCTCCTTGAGGCCGTGGTGGGAAATCCACATTGATTGGAACCCAAATCGAGCTTTCCCAGCTTCCTTTTGACCAAATCACACCAGCAACGGGTGGTGATCCGAATGATGGCGTGTCAAAACCATGTAATTAATCGACTAGTAGTCCGTGAATTCCCCAGAAACCAATACTCTATCCAGTATACTGTCAATTTTGGCATGAGCCTGTTTTCCATTAGTCCAAGTGTAAAATGGACCAGTAGCCTGGACTTTTCTCCATTCTCTAGTGTCATAAAAGGCCCTGAAATCTCTACACGATCGGGGAAGCAGGAGGGTTACCAGTTTTTTCATGTGCCCCAAGAACGGCGTTAAAGTCACTTACAAGCATCCACATGCCCGGGTTCGCTACCTGCAATTGATTGATCTCATTGAAAGCATAACTCTTCTATTAGCCCATATACTCCCATACACAAAACACAAATACTGTAATCTATCCTGGATTAGGCAAGTGATGAGGATGAACTGCTCGTGATAGGAATGAATGAGAACAGGATAAGTTACTGACATGTCCTTAAACAACCAAAGAGTCTTTCTTTCCCGTTGATTAGTACCTAGGAAAACCATCCCCAAACGGTCCCAAAATCTCTGGTTTATAACATCAATCTCAATCATGGGTTCCGCAAGGCAAAGAAAATCCGTTTTATGATTCTGACATAATTAGATAAAAAAAACTCTAGGTACCTGTATTGAAGATACCTCTGCAGTTCCAATATAAAGCTGTCATTTAAAACGAGCAGACATCTTACTGACCCTCTTCACACGGGTTGTCTGACTCTCGGTTGGGCTAGCACGATTCCCTCATTTTTTCTTAGAAATCATAGTCTCCCAGTTCTGATTTTCTGCTTCCATTTCGTTCGCCCAGCTGTTAATAGAGGTATTGTAAGTTCCTGCTGGCTTATCAGAGATGTGGATGTTGGAGTTGCTTAGCGACGGTGGCCTTTCCAGCACCTCATCGCCAGATTGTTCCGGATTGTTGAAGTTCATATCTGAATTGGTGCCAATTTCTTTCAGCGGTGTGTTCAGATCCTGAATAATTCTATTAGTGGCCTCAGGGACTGCTACCCAAGTTTTATCCGCCTCCCCAACGCCCTCACGACTCAGTTTGGGAGAAGCTGGCGATGTTTTCTGTATTTCCGCAGGTTTCTTAGGTTGAGGAACCTGGGGCTTCATATTTCTTTTACATTCATAGGCCATATGCCCGATGTTCGAGCATACCTTACAAAAGCTGGGAAGCTTCTCATAAACCACATCAATCCAGAATTGCTTGCCCTCCCTTTCGATTCCTAGAGTAGTCGGGAGCTCCACAACAAGATCAACATCCACTAGCATTCTTGTATACTGGCCAAAATCTCCCTCTAGCGTGGCTTTATCCAATCTAATTAGACCACCCAAACCCCTCGCAATATCAATTAATATTTGTGCATCCTAGTATTCCCAAGGTAGAGCATAGAGGAGAATCCATACATGGGCCTACGTTGTTTTTTCTGCAAACAGATCAAAATCCGCTTTCCATGGCTGGAGACGAAAGGTCCCTAGCTTGACGTTAATGATGCCTTTACTGGTCGCTGCAGCTTTCACATTTCTGGAAATTAGTATTGCCTGATAAAAACCTCTTCCAATTGAAATCAGCCTCTAGGGTTCTATTAATCCCCAAATAGCTATAAGAGTTTGTTTGAGTTCCCCAACCATCCTCGGTGCGTCACCTTTTGAAATAATTAATCGGCCAATTAAAGAGTGTTCGCACAGAGGAAGTCGTCTATCATAGGCAGCCTGAGAAATTTTGACAGAATGAATACCCCCGATATCTGAAACCGTCGCGGATGAATCTTAAATCGAGATGATGTTTTTCGCCAGTATGGAGGAGAACGAATGCTTGCCCCAATGCTTTAGAGCCGCGGTTTCCAGTGGAGGATTACATCAGAATTTTGGATTGAAGAGAACTCCGATGTCGACATGGTCATCCAAAGGAGAGAAGGAAGGGACCGACATCCTAATCGGTGGAAAGCAGAGCCGGCGATCGGTCGTGAACGAGTATCGGCGGAACTAGGTCAAAGTTACGGCGGTGGCGCTAGAAAGCGTCATTCTCCCCTTACTAGTATTCAATATTAGTTTTTAGTATTTTTTTAAAGCACATTAATTAATAAGTAAAGTAGAATGTAATATATAATAATAATAATATAAATGGCCTGTTAACCGAAACAGTTGGCTTTTGAAAATACAAAACCTAAACCTAAACCGTTACAATCAATATATATATATAAAGCTAAACCACATCCATTGGTTTGGGTATTGTTTGGTCAATTGTTTTGCCCACCTATAGCTGATAGGAAGTTAAAATAACAATTACAGTAAAAATCTTTTTTTTGAGGAGTATGAGATGGTTGGGAAGGATCTTCGTTGGTAGAAATTTCTAAGTGTGTTGTGTTCCAAGTCTGGGGGATTGGTGTGTCATCCAACTCCTTCAGCTTATATGTGTGCAAGTTTATACATTATATTATTTGGTACAAGCCTTCCCACAGAGCTCCTAGTTTGCCTTGCCTTTTTTAGATTGCGATGGCTCGATGTTGCACATTACGAGGTCATCTAAGAAGAATTTCTATGACTTGATGATGCATCTCAAGTTAATGCTGAAAGACTTACTAAAGGATAAGTGTATCACATCATTATCAAGTAATAATCTGGAGAAGTCCATGTATCGAATCCACCTGATTTATGCCACAAGTATTGATCTACTCAAATTCTAATCGTTATTTAAGTGGTGAAAATTCGGATTTTCTTTTACTATACTAATTCTGAAGTCTAATTGCTAATTCTAATCTCAATTCTAAAAAATGATCCAAACCAACTATTATTCCCTATGAATGAAAATGAAAGTGGTACGATAATAAGAAAATTGAAGTAATAATCAAAGCTTAATTATGAACTGACTATTGATGCATAAATGGATTAGAGGTTAAACCAACTTATCCTACAATTGTTCTTAGCACATGATTCTTTAATCGGGACGCAGCTAACTCAAGTGCTTCCGAAACTAGGGACCGTTTACCTTGGTGTGGTCAATACTTACAATTTCAGGTATGAATTAAGACTCATCTATATGAACTCAAGTTAATATTCATATTTATAAAAAACTCAACCAACAATCCAAACATTTACCAATATTAGAATCATAAAAAGGAGAATGAAATTAAATTAAATTCAAATTAAAGATGAACAAAGTGATAATGTTTACAACCAATTTAAATCCGGAAAGATCTTACAAATTAATTAAGGACAAATGAGAAGAAAATTTGCCTTTGGATCGTGGTCTCAATCGGAGGATGAACCTTGATCTCTGGTGAAATAAATGGAACATGCAAGCTTGAATGACAGATGGCAATGGAGGAATTGACGACTGCTCTCAAGGGGAGGGGTAAAAATAATAACTAACTCTAGATGCCTTGGAATGAACAACCCAATGTCTTTAAATAGAAAATAAATGGTACTGTAATAGTTATAAACATTATATAATGATTTATATATTTGAAAAATACAGGAACTGGTTAAATTTGGCAGAAAACTAGGCCAACTTGTCAAGTTAGAAATTCCAACTCATTGAGGTGGATGGAATCAAGTGGGAATGTACTTTCGGATAGCCAACTCGGTGAGTTGGAATTTCCAGCTCGTCGAGCTGGAGGGAAATAACTAGAAGCTTCGCATTTTAATTGGCTAGCTCGACGACTGGTATTTCCAACTCGGTGAGGTGGCATGCACCCTACCCGTGCTCGCAAAATCCACTATAATCTTCAGTCAAACATTCCTGGATCTGATTAATTACTTAAAAATTTGTCAAATCTTCACTAAATCACATTAATTTTTTACCTAATCATCAATTAACTTATACCAAATCCTTCTCTATCTATACCAAGTAAAATGATATATTTTGGTAAGTTAATTCCATCTAAATCAAATATGAAAATCAATTTATTAAAACCAACAAAATACTTGACAAAGTGAGAAATACTAGAGAAATGCGATATATAACTAAAAACTTAAAATTGACAAAACAAAGATTAAGTTGATTTAAGTTCAATACAAAGACAATGAAAGACACGAAATAATCCCGAAAACCATAATAAAAGACAGGATAAAATATCCCTATCAAACCTCCTCACATTTTAAGCTTTATTTTAAAGGATGAGAAACAGAGAAATACAGAGAAGGAAAACACAAAGGAGAGAAGATTACTATATATTCATTGGTAATTCTCAAGCACTTGTTACAAGCTTAAAAGTAGTCGTTACACCTCAAGGAGTGTGCCTAACAGTTTCAACATAGACTAACAAGTGTCTTGTCTAATCTCTCTCCCATAAGGTCTGCTTGGATGCAGGTTTGAGAAGGTTAATTAAGGGTTTTGCTATTCGTCGCCCCTATTTTCCTTACCGTCGCCTCCTGTTTGACATTTTTGCCCTTTTCATTTTTCATTCAAAAAAGTGAAATTCTCTCAACCACGAAGAACAAAACGAAGAAAAATCATGCCTCCAAAACAAGGAAAAATAATTGAACATCTAAGTTTCGTATTTACCAATAATCTGAAATTTAACGAATTTAACTTAAAACAGAATTTTTTTTTCGTTGAATTTGCACTAAACGGGTAGCCCATACGGTCCGGTCCATGGACCGATAGCATGAACTACCCTATTTCACCTAGGCAAAACGGGTGGGCTACCCGTTTTGCCTAGGCAAAATAGGGTAGCCTACCCGTTTTGCCTAGGTGAAAACGGGTAGGCTACCCGTTTTCCTTTAGGGAAAATAGATTTATTTATTTTAATTATAATAAATATTAATTATAGATAAATTACGTATTAACACGTGCAATACATAATTTACGTATTTTTTTTATTTCCAATCAATAATTTATATATACGTTTTTTCTATCCAGTCAATACATAATTTACGTATAATTAAATTTATGTTCTAAAAGGTAAATAAATATAATTTACCAAATAAAAATTAATTGGACACTTATTTTTTATTTCCAATCAATACATAATTTATCTATAATTAATATTTATTATAATTAAAAAAATAAATAAATAAACCCATTTTTTCTAAAGCAAAACGGGTAGACTACCATATTTTGCCTAGGCAAAACGGGTAGCCCATCCTATTTTGCCTGGCAAAATAGGGTAGCCTACCCGTTTTGCCTAGGTGAAATAGGGTAGTTCATGCTATCGGTCAATGGACCGGACCGTATGGACTACCCGTTTAGTGCAAATTCAACGAAAAAAAATTCTGTTTCAAGTTAAATTCGTTAAATTTCAGATTATTGGTAAATACGAAACTTAGATGTTCAATTATTTTCCTTGTTTTGGAGGCATGATTTTTCTTCGTTTTGTTTTTCGTGGTTGAAAGAATTTCACTTTTTTGAATGAAAAATGAAAAGGGCAAAAATGTCAAACAGGAGGCGACGGTAAGGAAAATAGGGGCGACGAATAGCAATCCACTTAATTAAAGGGTGGAGAAGGAAAGTGAGTTAGTATGAGGTAGAGTTAGTAGAGTAATCTTGGTTGCTTAAGTTAAGGTTATTTAAGTTAACCTCGAGATCCTACCACCATGTTGATAAGATTGAAATTGAGGTTATTTTAATTTTTTTTAACTTTCATTTAACATCCATTTAACCTTAAGAAAAAACCCACCCTTATTAAACTCATTTCCAAACATGGTTAACTAAAAAAACTTCCTTTAGGCATTGTTTGGATACAGTGTAATTAAAGTAATATAATGTAAGTGAAGTGTATGAAATAACTTGTTGTATTTAGATGAAAGTTAAGGTAAATGATGGTTTAATAATTTAATTATATATAAAATTACTCTTATATACTTTCATAAGAAAAAGACACGTACCATACTTCCCCTCCAATTTGGGTTGTAAGAAAAATTATCCAAAATCCAACTCAGCTAGCCTAGCCTCACTTGCCATGCTCTTCAATTACACATCAAAACGAATAAAGTTAACTAATTACACTTACCCTCAACTGCTTTCAAATACTATGTACAAACAATTTAACCTCTTCTACCCCTAACTAACTCACAAAAAATGAAAAAGGTATACTAAGGATGCTTTCAATCTCCACCGTAGAATTCTAATAACCCTAAAGATAACGGTGAATGAGCAAATTCTACATACTCAATGTGATCAAAACTGTTAACCACCATTCCTCATTTTTACAAATAACACCTTGGACTTCAATTCGAGACTCCTCCTTCCGAGAAGTCCCGATTCCATTTTCATTTGTATTCGAAATTCATTTCCCAAATCGATATGTCGGCCATCTCGAATTGCATATCCGGCAGGCATTTAGCAAGTCGGACTTTACTGCCTACCGCCTTCTATCTCCAGTGAACCAGACCAGTCAGCTTTCAACAATCCACTTCGTTGCAATTTAATCATCTTGTTCGTTCAGCTCCACACCGCGTCCTCGTTATTAAGGTTAGATTTTAATGACAGGTTTCTTGTATTCTCAATTTCAATAGAAACGCAATGCTTCGTTCCATTAGAATATTCACCACCAACCTCCACCGTCTCCACCACCTTCGAACCCTGACTTCCTCCGTCACCACAACCACCAAAAAAGACTCCTACTTTGCCTTGATACATCACATAACTAATATAGTCCGCCGCGACATCTACCCAGAACGCACTCTCAATCGACTTAATCTCCCTGTCACTTCCGAGCTTGTCTTCCGTGTGCTACGTGCTTGCTCTCACTCCCCTTCTGAATCCCTCCGCTTCTTCACTTGGGCTCGTGCCCACTACACCCCCACCTCCGTTGAATACGAAGAACTTATTAAAACCCTTGCCCGAGCTAAACGCTATTCTTCAATGTGGAAACTAATTACCCAATTGAAAGATCAGAACCCCCAATTCAGTATCTCTAATGATTCCGTGTGTTCTATAATTCAAGAGTATGGAAAACATGGTTTGATTGATCAAGCTGTTGAGGTTTTCAATAAATGCAAGTCTTTGAATTGTGAACAAAACATTGATGTTTACAATGCTTTGCTTTTTGCTCTTTGTGAAGTGAAAATGTTCCATGGAGCTTATGCTTTGATTAGGAGGATGATTAGGAAAGGCTTGGTTCCTGATAAAAGGACTTACGCTGTTCTTGTTAATGGCTGGTGCACCAGTGGGAAAATGAAAGAGGCACAGGCCTTTTTAGAGGAAATGAGTAACAAGGGGTTTAATCCTCCTGTGAGAGGGAGAGATTTGTTGATTGAGGGGTTGTTGAATGCAGGCTACTTAGAGTCTGCAAAGGAAATGGTTAGGAAGATGACTAAAGAGGGCTTTGTACCAGATATTAATACATTTAATTGTTTGATAGAAACAATTTGTAAAGTTGGGGAGATTGATTTTTGTATTGATATGTATCATAGCGCCTGTAAGTTGGGGCTTTGTCCTGATATAAATACTTACAAGATCTTGATTCCGGCTGCTTCGAAGTTGGAAAAGATTGATGAGGCTTTTCGGTTATTGCATAATTCGATTGAGGATGGACACAAACCATTTCCTAGTTTGTATGCTCCAATAATTAAGGGGTTGTGTAGAAGAGGGCAATTTGATGATGCCTTTTGTTTCTTTAGTGAAATGAAGGTGAAGGGACACCCTCCTAATAGGCCAGTATATACCATGCTGATCACTATGTGTGGACGTGGAGGGAAATATGTTGAAGCAGCCAATTATTTAGCTGAGATGACTGAAATGGGTTTGTCTCCTATTTCAAGGTGCTTTGATATGGTTACTGATGGATTGAAAAATTGTGGAAAACATGATCTGGCTAAGAAGATAGAACAGCTGGAAGTGTCTTTTCACAGTGTGTGAGTGTAGCAGTTGATGTGATGCAATTTGTCCATTATGAGTGGATGGTTTCTGGTAGAAATCAACAGCATTTAACTCATGGAAGACATAACTGCTGCCTAAGCATTGATGCTGGAGAAATGGAAAAGGTAAGATACCTGTGTTTTATTCTTTGATTTAAAGTTGGATGTTATAGTTTTGTTATTTCAACATCTAGAAAAATGTATAAGATTTTAGCGTAAATCTTCCTAAAATCTATCCTTTAATGAGTGTGATATTTCTTGGCT
Source organism: Euphorbia lathyris (assembly GCF_963576675.1). Classification (NCBI taxonomy): domain Eukaryota; kingdom Viridiplantae; phylum Streptophyta; class Magnoliopsida; order Malpighiales; family Euphorbiaceae; genus Euphorbia; species Euphorbia lathyris. Next base: position 30,381,680 of record NC_088918.1, read on the forward strand.
AAACTTAGTGCCTTAGCTTTTCATTTTGATTTAATTTTTGGAAAGTTGCCTTTGCCATCAAACACAATGAATGTATCATTTTCCATCAAACACAATAAATTTAACATGTGCTGGGTGTCACGGGGGTAATCCTAGGCCCGGCCTAAGCCCCGTGTGGCGCCTCGACTTCCCCAAGTCTCGGCCAGCCAACTCCTACCGAAGGGTCCCGTCAATACCTCTGTCGGTATTCCATCCCGGAAGGGTCTCCCTGTGGGGCAAGCCTCACCCTAGAATGGGCTCGCACTATGGGGCACTCATCGGCCCCCATAATGTCCGTAGGGTTCCACCCTACGGAGACATCCACCTTCCTTCCCGAAGGACGTATGCCCGACTCTCCTAGTCTCTGGTAGACTAGGGCGGATCACTTAGGCCAGTACCGATTACTGACCCCGGGGGCGGCGGAGATCCATACGCCAGGGTAGTCCCTGTCCCCCTATAGTGTTTCTTATGCCAACTCGGATCCTCCCGTCCGCGTACGTTGATATGCTCCATACACCACACAGCTTGTCAATAGGGTTGAGTTTGCCTATGGCCAAACTCCCCCCTTACACTCTCCCCCACTTAGAGGATCAACGTCCCTGTTGATCGGGTTTTGCTTCTTCTGACGAAAGCTTCCCCTTTTGGCTTGAGTGTCACTACTGTTTCACTAAGCTGTCGGCCTGCTTCCACTGATCTCCGCTTGCCTTTGAACTTTACTTGAGTTTCTACATTGCTCGCTTTTCTCTAAGGATGGCTTGAACTTCAACCATCCTTTACTTGAGTTTTCACATTGTTCGCTTGTCATTAGAGATGGTTTCAACTCCGACCATTACTTTTCTATTTTTGTAACCTGCGACTTGAACATCTTCGACTGAAGATCTTTTCTTGCGCTGCAATTATAAGCTTTATTCGTTGACGCTAGCAGAAGTACTTTTCAAAGGGTTGTGAAGCTTTTTGACAAATTCCTTTCAGATCAACTAGTGTTTCCATCCGAGCACTCTTCCTCCACGGAACATCCTCTGATACTCTTGTTCCACGGATCACCCTTTAAGTCTTCTTATACCAAGGATACTAGTCCTCCACGGGACATCCTCTGATACACTTTCTTCACGGATCATCCTCCGAGTCTTCTTCCTGTTCCAAGGGTCTTCTTCCGAGTTCCCATATTCCTTCACCACATCTCATCATGTACATCTCATCGTACACTAGAGGGTCTTCCTCTAAGTATTCTAACTCTTCCGTAATATACCATAGTATACCTTAATATACTATGATACACCATAGGGAGGATTTGCATAGGGCCTACTTGAACTCTCCCCCACTTAGAGGATCAATATACCATAAGGAGGGTTCGCATCACTTGAACTCTCTCCCACTTAGAGGATTAATATACCATAAGGAGGGTTCACATAGGGCCTACTTGCACTCTCTCCCACTTAGAGGATCAACGTCTCTGTTGATCGAGGAGGTTTTGGAACTTCGTCGAAGACCATTGATGTCGATGAGCCAAGCAAGAAGTCGCTAATCCTTGCTTCGATTTCAACATGTTCATCTTAGCACTTGTTGACCATTTCCTGTCTTTCACAATTTGTACCTTGCAAGATGGATCACAAGGAAACCACAGTTTCGTAATATGAAAATGTGAATATTGGTAGCCGAGCACTTTTAGTTAAGCCTACCCACATTCACAACGGAAGCAAAATATAAGACAATAATATTACCATCCTTAATCACAATAGAGGGATAAGAACTCTTACACGATTTTGCAAGTATTCAAATACTTGATTTACCAAAGGATTGATATTGATATACCAACTGTGTAGCCGGCATCCTCTCGTTGTCGTTTATGGTTGAGGAGGAAACATGCGGTAAGATTGGACTTGTTTGCTGACGGTTCAAGCCTTGCTTCGTTTCCTGCCTCCTTTTGTATTGGACTTCTGCCTCTATTGTCACCATTGTTGGGTTGTTTCGCCTTCTCCCTCGAGATGAGTTTGAAGTTGATGGTGAAACTCGGAATTACAACTCTGGAGTTTTTCCATTGATGATCTTACCACCTGCCTCCGTCAATTCTTTGGTTGGGTTCAAACTTTACCGATCATTGCTTTCATAGGATCTGATAGGATCTCCTGGTTGTCTTACGTTTCAGCTCACTAGTAGAATGCCCCTTATTTGGTTGGACATGTCCACAGTTTACTAAAACCTTTACTTGTTACTTGTCAATCGTTGGACTCATTTGCTTAATGCGCTCGCCTGACTCGAGCTTCATATAGCTCAAATACCTGCATGAAACACATATGGTACAAAAATATGTCCTGCATGGGATATATTCTACACCAAAACCATGTTCTGCAAGACTTTGCGTCCTACACAAAACACGTCTTGTCTAGAACGTATCATGTTTGTTGTTAAGACTTCTCGCCTTCGTCAAGCTTGTTGGGGTTTCCACACACAAAATCACATTCATTTTCCTCTTGAGGCTCCGCACTTTCTCAAGTTTATTGGAGTACCTGCACAGAAAACATGTCCTTTTTGTACATGAGTTTGTTTTGGGCGTCCCCTCCACAGAGCTCATTGACGGTTGTCGAATCCACCAAAAATAAAATATAACTTCACAGCCCTCAGGCTTGCACAAGGGTAAACAAAGGTCGTACCCAAAGGACTAATACTGATTTAATTTGTAAATATAACCAAGCAAATAAATAAAAAGTAAAAAGGGGATTGGAATAGATGTTTGCTAAATTAACAAAAGTAATGAAGTTGAGTTGTAATTGAATAAAATGATTAATTAGAATTTCAGCTAAGGGATTCTCAGGCAAGGAATTTAGTTAGTCTTGATCATTGACAGAAATGATATTTCTTCTAAATTGCATATCAGACTAGTTTGGTGTATTCTTCCTAAATAATGAATTAACCAAGTAAGACTGTAGTTAACTCCTAATTAACGAATAACCTTACCTCAGCGGCTAAGATTCAACCCGTTAACAGCATTATGAATTAGAAGAACCTAATCTAAGCCAACCGATTCTCAGCGATATCGATTCAGAAACTTAATTACTCATTCACTTGATGTGATAAAGTCGAAAATAGATGTATTAATGTCACATGGAGAGTTCTCAATTTGTCAATCTGATTATCCCCAAATACAATCTAGATTTCAACTTTATAGCATCAATTACTACTAACTCAGATTTAACTAAATAATGACTCGTTGATTATCTAGTTTAATCAGACAGCCATATGCCATTTTAATCAAATGAACAATCGGCCGTATCATTCAAAAGCAAACTAACAATTGAGATAAAATCTCTAAACACAGTGAATAAACAAATGATATGAATAAAGAGAAAATACTAGAAAAGAAACGATCTCACAATACTTGAAGATTCCTGCCTTTGAATTATCCCTTAACCGAAATAAAGAGTTTAGCTATGAATAGCCATAAAGAACAAAATAAATGTTTCTGAGTTTTCCAGTCTGAAGAACGATAGAAAAATGTACGTCCAGTCTAGGCAAGAAGAGAGAAGATAATCTAATCTCAAACCTAATGTTTTTGTAGAGAAAATATATCCCTAAAAATTAGCTAACAAAATAGTATCTTTCCCCATCACAAATCTTTTCTAATCTTCTCATATCCCTTATTTTATGCCTTCTTCTTTGAGTAGGAAAGAGTCCTGATCAATCTAAACATCATCAGTTCGGAAGTCTTAGTCTTGGGCAAGACTAACTCCAGTTCGTTTCAGCTCCTTTGATTCAGTTCATCTTGGGCAAGACTAACTCCATTTCGTTTCAGCTCCAAAGTTTCTTCAAATTAAGTCCAATTCTGCTCCTTTTAATCATTTGAGTCCTGTGGAGACAAATCATACCAAAACAAGCAATAATATCCGAAATAACACTAAATTAATTAAGTAATCTAGCACCAAAGTGGACATTTGAACGTTGAATTGGACACTTATCAAACACCCCACACTTACCCAATGCTTGTCCCTAAGCATATTAGATCATGTCAACAATTCTTTACTCTTATGATTTCGTGTTTACCAACCTTTCCCGATCCCCCCTCATAATGTAAAGATTATCAGCCATCAACTCTTAAAGCCAAGACATTATTCATGTTTAAACATACAATGTAACCACTTGAAAAATCTCAGCAAACAAGCTTTTGACCATGTACATAAGGTATGAATTAAAATCAACAACACCCTCACGGAAATCGCTCATTGCACTCAAGTGTTTAGGCTATAATTAATTTCAAGAAATCACTCAAGTCGCAACCTAGAATGAAATTACCATAAGCTTGCCAATATATCAAATCTCCACCACTTAGTATGAATTCAAGACACTAAATCAAAGGGACTTAAAACAGGGTGTAGCGTAGGCTGGGGTTAAGGTTTGGAAAGGAAATGAGGGAGAAAGGGAAATCGAGAGTAATAAAAATGTACATTTACTCTGAAAATGGCCAAAATGGAATCAAGACACGATTATTTACAAATGACTCACAATTCTTAAACTTCAGAATGAATGAATGTTTAAGACAAACTTAAACAACTATAGACATACTGAAATGAATAAGTTAACGAAACATTTTTTTTTCTTTTTTTTTTCTTTTTGCTTTTGTTTTTTTCTTTTTTTTTGTGCCTCTGATTTTTTCTTTTTTCTCTTTTTTTTTCTTTGAGGCTTTTTTTTTTGTTTCTTTTTTTTTCTAAAGATAATATTTCAAACTAGAATAAGGAAGCTACTACTTTCCAAGCTAATGTCCATTTAGACACCTTTTGAAGCACAACCACATATAAGCAACAGGCTTGTGCTAAATCCTCATACTTTGATGAACTTGTGGTTAATTCGAATACGGAGATTGCTTGAAGCAACAGCTAAACACATAAATAAGCAAGAGAATGTACAGACTCTGATGGCTAGAACATCCCTGGCCAAGGGATTTGAATAGGGGTATGTCAAGAATGGGGAAAGGCTCAAATGTGGCTAACTAAGGGCTGGTACTGTTATTTTTTGTTAGTCTTGGGCAAGACTAAGGGTTCAAAGTTTATTTGAGATGGCTAACAGAAAAAAAAACCTATTGCCCTTATCATTTTTAATGCTTGAATACATCAATGTGGTCTCGAAATGCATAACATGGCAAGTTCTAGAATTTCAAACTAGAATTGGACAACACTCAGAAAAATATAGAACAAAGTGTAATGTTTTTGTTCTTGCATTCAGGCTCAAAAAATTTCCAAAAATTGGGGTAAATTGGTGTTGTTTCATTCAAAACGTCTGTCATGTAATGGGAAATTAATCAAGTGGTTCATATGCATGCTCAAGACAATTGTGCAACCCTGACCTTTTGAAATTGACAGCTTTACTCAAAACAAGACTAAGGGGTTTCAGTGCTAAGTTGGCAACCTAGTTTCAACCGAGTGCAAAACTGAGAGCTAGCATTGTTATTTCTAGGGACAAAACAAAGGGTGGACACCCCACACTATTGCAGACAAAAATAGACAGAAATTTTGGAAAGAACAGGCAATAAATGAGGCAATGAAACAATATATCTCCATGAAAGTTAGACAAAATCAAAACAAACAAACAAAACATACTTCTATATCAAAAACCCCTCCCCCACTTTATCCTCGCACTGTCTCAGTGCGGAATTCACACAATTAGGGGCGAAGGGCAGCAAACAGGAGAAAAATAAAGTGAAAGAGAAATTGTGCTTACTGCCCTTTTTGGAGGAGTGAACCTCGTGTCTCATCTTTCTATGGGAAGGTTTGAAAAAAGTTCACATACTCAAAGTAAGCCTCTTGATTTGCACGTATTTCCTTGATCTCATTTAACATTCCTGTATCAGAAAAACAAAGATTGCCCTCTTCGGCGTAACAAATGCATATTTTTCAAAACTTCTATATTAAGAGGTGGTGTGGTACAGGCTATGTGTCTATCAGTTTGTGCAACATTCACAAAGATTCACAGCCAAAGACGTGATCAAATATCCCAAATATAAATACTTGGGTCATCGTATCCTTATTTCTAACTGCGTAATTAATGGCCAAGAAAGGATGCATCAAACAAACAACAGGATTGAGAAAATAACGAGCTTTGGTCTTAGATGGCTTGAACTTGGGTGCAGACTCAAGTGTAAAATCCTTAAAAAAAATATATATGTTCATCAAAATCACATATGCATCAGATTTCACAAATCAGGAATACAGGAATACACCAATCTCAATGCAAAACTCGGTTATGGACCAGTGATGGTCTTGATTTATCAACCTAAAATGAAAACACTCAAAACCTATATCCAATTTTCACGAATCATACTGAAACTCAAAGATTCTATAAAATTCATGTATCATCTCATCAAAGATGGGATAATTCATGGCAAAGAAGTTCTCCCAAACTGTTCCACTAACAAATTTATCAAAATTAGATTTCAAAAGGCTTGGTTTTCAGAGACACATACCTGGCTTGGTGGATTGAGTCTGCAAATCCGATTGACGCTGCTGTGAAGTTGCAAGATGTCGCGAATTAAAGGTTGTGGCTTGAAGGATGCGATTGAAAGATGAAATTGAAATGGGAATTTAAAGGAAGTGGCTGTGGTGTTCCAATTTGTGGAAAATTGAGGGAGTGAAGAAAAAAGAAAAATGAATGGGATGGTGGGTGAAGTGAATGGCGGGTGAATTGTGAGGGTGAAAGAAAGAAAATTGAAGTGGCGGTGGTGGATGGTGTGGGTTTTTAAGAAATTAGGAAAAGAAGAAAGGGAAAAGAAGTGGTGATGTGAGGCGAGTTTGTGAGGGAGACTGAAGAAAGTGGAGTGGCAGTGGTATGAGTGCCGTCGACGGATCGAAAGAAATTGGAAATTGAAGGAGGTGAGGATTGTGAGATAGTGGGACGGTAGGGTAATGCTAGGTTTATTTAATTGTGTTTTTTTTCTTTTTTTACCCCTCACTTCTCTATTTTTCATACTAAACACTTTTGGACTTCCATTAACTTCATAACTCATCTTTTTGGGCCTTTATTCCTCCATTCTTTTCTTTTCTTCACACCTGAAAATCAAAACTCAACAATTGAAGCCTTTGGGGAAGATGATGTTAGTTAATTTAGTTGTTGCAAATAAAAATAAATAAATAAATAAATCAAATGAAAATGAAATTATGAACATCAGTCTTGGGCAAGACTAAAACTGGGCTGCCTCCCAATAGCGCCTCTAGTTAGCGTCTTTGGCTAGACGTTCTTGAGCTCTAAGGCTAGTCTCCTGGATCAAGATATTGCACTTCTTCGAGGACTCCAATTGGGATATTCTCATAAAACGGCTTAAGTCGGTGGCCATTTACTTTTTGCACATTCCCATTCTTCAAGCTCTGAGTTTCCACTGCACCATCAATATTCATGTCACACTGCTTAATCGCCCATAAGGCTCTGTGTTCTGGTTTTGGTGCCTGCAAAATAGAAGGTAATGGGCGTTGATTAACACGAGAAATTGTTTTAACATCAGAATTTTCCGGTTTTGATTTCAGCACTGCCATTTTTGGCATGACTTCCTGCACATCTTCTCTAAGCTCCACGTCCTTCTCCTTTATTTCATCATACACATTCAGACTTTCCTCAACAACCACCTGCAATTTATCTTCCCTAAAAATCTCAAAAACTTGCTGAGTTATTGGTTCGACAACATCTATACCACAAACAGAATGCACTTCATTAGGAAATTTTATGGTATCATAAACATCAAATTGAACAATTTTACCATCAAACTCCATAGTCAGTGTTCCTTTGTGAACATCAATTTTTGTCCGAGCTGTTGTTAGGAATGGTCTACCTAACAGGATTTCAGATGAATCTGAAGGGTGATCTTCATCTTCCATGTCTATGACATAGAAATCAGCTGGGAAAATTAAACCATCAACCTGCACTAAAACATCTTCCAACAACCCTTCGGGGTAAATAATAGATCGATTAGCAAGTTGAAGTACTACTCCCGTTTCCTCAAGAGGTCCAGCATTTAAAGACAAATAAATAGACATAGGCATGATATTTATAGAAGCTCCTAAATCACACATTGTCCTCTTAATACTAGTGTTCCCAATTTGACAAGAAATTGCAAACATACCTTTATCCTTACACTTTTGGGGCATTTTCCCTTGGAGTACAACAGACACATTCTCAGCCATGACAATCTTTTCATATCCAATTTGTTTTATCTTGTTAGCACACAATTCTTTGAGAAATTTAGCATATCGAGGGATTTGTCTAATAGCATCAAGTAAAGGAATATTTACCTCGACCTTGCGGAACGTCTCAAAGATATCTTTTTCTTCTTTTTCCTTTTTAGTCTTGGTCAGACGATCAGGGAAGGGTGGTCTAATCACCAAAGGCGTGTGTTGATTCATGGTTTTCTCTCCAGACGACTTACCTACTGCATCTTCCTTTTCTATTACCTCTTCTCTACTCGTGGACTCTCCCGACACAGCTTGTTCAGATTCAGGAACAGATGTAGTCTTGGGCAAGGCTAAATCTTTTCCGCTGCGAAGTGAGATTGCACTCACATTTTGCCTCGGATTCGCCTCAGTTTGCGAAGGTAACTTCCCTTGGGACTGTATTGCACTCAAAGTGGTTGCTATCTGACTCATTTGTTTTTCCAAGTTTTGGAAGTTCGCTTGAACGTTGGCATTGACCTTGCTTTGCTCTTCCTGGAATTTCAGCAAGTTAGACACAACAGACTGATCAATAAAACTAGACGCCATACCTGAACTTGGATCCGTTTGAATTGGTCTATATTGTTGGGGTCTTTGGTACTGTTGGGGAATGTTTGGTTGAACCACATTACTTTGCGGCTTGTAGCTGAGGTACGGATGATCCCGCAGTCCAGGATTATATGTATTCGAGTATGGATCATACTTCCTTGGGGGATGTCCCTGATATCCGAGCACGACACTGATCTGTTCCGGTGTACCTTCGTGCAATGTGGGACATTCATCTGTGGCATGTCCAATAACTGTGCAAATCCCACACGCCTTAGCTTGAACTGCTGTTCCTACAACCAGATTTTGAACAAGAGATGTCAGTGCATTAAGTTTCTCCTCAATGGATGAGGTGTTTACCTCGTATGCTTTCCGTGGAGGCTCTTGTTGTTTCCCAAATTGTTGGGAAGTTGCTGCCATACTTTTGATCAGCTCTTTAGCTGCAGTTGGCGTTTTATCAAAGAGGCTTCCCCCACTAGCAGCATCTATCATCTTTCTTTCCATGCCTAACATTCCCTCATAAAAATATTGAATCAAGGAATGTTCAGTTATCCCATGTTGGGGGCAGCTTGCACACAGCCTTTTGAACCTCTCCCAATAATCATGGAGTGTTTCAACATCCTTTTGCTTGATGCCGCTGATCTCTCTACGGATCATCGCTGCACGTGATGCTGGAAAATACTTTTCTAAGAATGCTTGAGCCATGCCAGTCCATGTTGTGATGGATCCGGAGGGCAGGTTGAGAAACCAATCTTTAGCTGCATCCTGCAAAGAAAAAGGAAAAACTCTTAATTTCACTTGTTCCTCAGTAATTCCTTGCGGACTCATACCTGAACAGATAGCATGAAACTCTTTTAGATGATTATGCGGGTTTTCACTTTCCATCCCATGAAATTTAGGCAAGTAATGAATCAGTCCCGACTTAAGCTCAAATGCCGCATCCAGGTTTGGATATGTGACGCATAAGGGTTGTTGATCAGCTTGAGGTGCATGAAGTTGCCTCAATGTTCGTTCCGCCATCGTTTCTACTTCAGATGGTTCACTTTCCTCGCTGGAAATTTCCTCTTCTTCACTAGAACTGGAAGTTTCAGCCCCTTGTAATTTTTGCAACCTCACTTCTTTACGAAATCTTCTTGCTAGCAATTCAATTTCTGATTCAAAAAGCAGTTGCTTTGAAGTTTCTGACCTGGTCATAAATGGCTTTAAATCAAGTTAGATTAGTCCCCGGCAACGGCGCCAAAATTTGACGGTTGTCGAATCCACCAAAAATAAAATATAACTTCACAGCCCTCAGGCTTGCACAAGGGTAAGCAAAGGTCGTACCCAAAGGACTAATACTGATCTAATTTGTAAATATAACCAAACAAATAAATAAAAAGTAAAAAGGGGGATTGGAATAGATGTTTGCTAAATTAACAAAAGTAATGAAGTTGAGTTGTAATTGAATAAAATGATTAATTAGAATTTCAGTTAAGGGATTCTCAGGCAAGGAATTTAGTTAGTCTTGATCATTGACAGAAATGATATTTCTTCTAAATTGCATATCAGACTAGTTTGGTGTATTCTTCCTAAATAATGAATTAACCAAGTAAGACTGTAGTTAACTCCTAATTAACGAATAACCTTACCTCAGCGGCTAAGATTCAACCCGTTAACAGCATTATGAATTAGAAGAACCTAATCTAAGCCAACCGATTCTCAGCGATATCGATTCAGAAACTTAATTACTGATGTGATAAAGTCGAAAATAGATGTATTAATGTCACATGGAGAGTTCTCAATTTGTCAATCTGATTATCCCCAAATACAATCTAGATTTCAACTTTATAGCATCAATTGCTACTAACTCAGATTTAACTAAATAATGACTCGTTGATTATCTAGTTTAATCAGACAGCCATATGCCAGTTTAATCAAATGAACAATCGGCCGTATCATTCAAAAGCAAACTAACAATTGAGATAAAATCTCTAAACACAGTGAATAAACAAATGATATGAATAAAGAGAAAATACTAGAAAAGAAACGATCTCACAATACTTGAAGATTCCTGCCTTTGAATTATCCCTTAACCGAAATAAAGAGTTTAGCTATGAATAGCCATAAAGAACAAAATAAATGTTTCTGAGTTTTCCAGTCTGAAGAACGATAGATAAATGTACGTCCAGTCTAGGCAAGAAGAGAGAAGATAATCTAATCTCAAACCTAATGTTTTTGTAGAGAAAATATATCCCTAAAAATTAGCTAACAAAATAATATCTTTCCCCATCACAAATCTTTTCTAATCTTCTCATATCCCTTATTTTATGCCTTCTTCTTTGAGTAGGAAAGAGTCCTGATCAATCTAAACATCATCAGTTCGGAAGTCTTAGTCTTGGGCAAGACTAACTCCAGTTCGTTTCAGCTCCTTTGATTCAGTTCATCTTGGGCAAGACTAACTCCATTTCGTTTCAGCTCCAAAGTTTCTTCAAATTAAGTCCAATTCTGCTCCTTTTAATCATTTGAGTCCTGTGGAGACAAATCATACCAAAACAAGCAATAATATCCGAAATAACACTAAATTAATTAAGTAATCTAGCACCAAAGTGGACATTTGAACGTTGAATTGGACACTTATCACTCATTACAAACAAGGGTAAAACCTATGAATTATCTCAGGCGCCCCTGCCGGATTTGTATTTAGCCTTCATGGCCTCGGCCCGTGCCGGATTTGTATTTAGTCTTCATGGTCTCGGCCCCTGCCGGATTTGTATTTAGCCTTCATGGCCTCGGCTTCTGCCGGATTTGTATTTAGCCGTCATGGCCTCGGCCCCTGCCGGATTTGTATATTCGAGTGATCTCTTTTCATTGCTCTTTTTTTTTTTTTTTTTTTGTATGGACTTGCAACCATAATCCTTGCTCAATTTCATCCTGTGACCATCTATGGGTCAGATGACAATTTCACAAATAGATTTTTTTTTTTTCTTTTTCCACGACCTTCTATGGTCAAATGAATCTTCCGTCATTTCATCTTCGCAAGGCCTTTTATGGCCACAGAACCATTTCATTGGGTTGTTCTCACCCGATAATCCCAATTATATCCGCTGTCTATCCTTTGCCACGATAGACTTGGGCCAATATATCTATTGTTGCCCACCATTTCTCGCATAAGGGTCTATTTCCGTATGATGGACAATGTCCATGTAATCCGACGGTAACTCTATAATGAGTTTTCCTTTATTCTTGAGTAGGCACACACAATGGAATTCAACAATCCATTCATGTCCTTCCCCTGATCCTTCAAATTCCACATGAGTTTTCTCGACTCATGGAAGAAAAAAAGTAATGTCTAACCGAATTAGAATGATTCATGCACAAATTACGCCTCAATAATTTGGCTATGATAACCATCTATTCGCTAGATCATCCCCACGCTACTTCACACGAGTTCCGAATTCCGAATATTCCTTACGCATTCTCCCCCCGTTAAAGGGATTGAATCACCCGCAATCCCATCGCCTACTACCGTAGGGGAGTATGCATTCACTTTCTAGCATTCACATGCGTTAGTGATCTTAGTTCCCTTTTGCTATTTCCGCATTCCCACACACTGGGTAATATTTCGCCACACTGCCCTGGTAAACCATGGGCTTTTATCAATCCGAGAAGCATCATAAAATATTCTCGGAAAAGCATCATAAATTTCCGTCCGTCAATTCTTTGGGGAAATTTAGGATCTTTAGTATCGCAAGTCCGCATCTCCAAGGTCTCGCTTAGTTAGAGATATGTTCGCTCACACCACGATGAACTCGATTAGTTAAAGCAACGTTGGCTCACACCACGAAGAACTCGTTTAGTTAAAGCACTATTGGTTTATACTACGAAGAACTCGCTTAGTTAAAGCTGGCACACTCTCTTCAGGGAGAACTCTTTTAGTTGAAGCTTACTTGCCCACCTCGCAAAGGTCTTGCTCAGTTTAAGAGACTACTACATACTTCACAAGGCCTTTGATTAGTTCTGGCTCTGATACCAAATGTCACGGGGGTAATCCTAGGCCCGGCCTAAGCCCCGTGTGGCGCCTCGACTTCCCCAAGTCTCGGCCAGCCAACTCCTACCGAAGGGTCCCGTCAATACCTCTGTCGGTATTCCGTCCCGGAAGGGTCTCCCTGTGGGGCAAGCCTCACCCTAGAATGGGCTCGCACTATGGGGCACTCACCGGCCCCCATAATGTCCGTAGGGTTCCACCCTACGGAGACATCCGCCTTCCTTCCCGAAGGACGTATGCCCGACTCTCCTAGTCTACTAGGGTGGATCACTTAGGCCAGTACCGATTACTGACCCCGGGGGCGGCGGAGATCCATACGCCAGGGTAGTCCCTGTCCCCCTATAATGTTTTTTATACCAACTCGGATCCTCCCGTCCGCGTACGTTGATATGCTCCATACACCACACAGCTTGTCAATAGGGTTGAGTTTGCCTATGGCCAAACTCCCCCCCTTACACTGGGTATGTTGAGCTCTGAAAAGAAGGTAAGCATAGGCTGTCACAAGCTTGACCTTTGTTTTCTCTCTGAAATTTTTGCCCTCCAACACTTGATGACTCTGATTTGTTTTCATATCAGATGATTGTCAGCAAATGAAGACGACTTCCAGAAAAGGAAAAAGAAAATCTTTGGACTAGATATAAGAAAACTAAGTTTATCTAGAAGCTTCCGAGCTGAATTTCTAAAATGTAAATTTGTTGATATGATATGTGATGATCTTTCTACAGAAATGAGTAAAGCTTTTCTTAATGAGGGACATGGAATGAACATACCACTATTCTTATTCAGGACAGCACATGCAGAAAAAACATCTGTTTTTGGAGAGTGGAGACTACAGAATGAGCCAAAGCAACAAGGAAAATCTATAAGGAATTAAGAACCTTAAACATGAATATGTTCCTATTGAATTCATAGATATCTTTTGAAAGAGCTTCAGATGAATGTCTTCAAGCTTTTATCCTGCTTATATGATACAAAACTTATTTATTCACGATCTTCATTTGAATCTTCACTTAGCACCAGATATTATCAACATTTTACAAGGCTGCCTGCTTGTATGAATACAAAACTTGTATATTCATCTGAATTTTCACTTAGCACCAAAAAATTTATGAGGATCTTACAATTTCAACAACTCTTTGCAATGTAGTCAAAAGGACAGCAGATAGATATTGAAATTTTGTTCCACTTTAGAAAACAGAACTGCTGGAAATGAATAGGAAGACCATTAGCTCTATTCGAATATTTCATTCATACAACATCCAACATCAATGTAAACTAACATAATTGGAACATCTTTATGTCTTATCTGCTCATAATCACTAGGAACATTAAAGAACATAAGATGACTAGTTCATAGTTGCAGAGGAGGAGGCGGAGGCAAAGTATAAGCCAACCATAAGAATAGAGAGGGTAGAAGAAAATTAATGCTTTTCATTTGATATATCTTAGCTTAATGCTTAGGTGACAATAAGGTGAAATGTCTTGGGTGATTGCATTACTATATATAATTATACATAACCCTGTCAACACTTTTATGCTTGCATCACTGTGTTGATGACATGGAAATTAATCACTACACCGACAGACACCCCTAACTTAAAGGGCGGCCCGGTCGCATTACGCGTCCCCGCTGAGCGAGGGTCCGGGGAGGGGTCCCACCACAAGGGTGTATTGGGAGCAAGCCTTCCCTTGCCAATTTAATTAGCAAGAGGCCGCTCCTAAGACTCGAACCCGTGACCTCAGGTCACACGGCAACAACGTTTTTACCGTTGCGCCAAGGCTCGCTACACCGACAGACACCCCTAACTTAGAGAGGGAAAATTTATGCTTGTTGCTAACTAATCTTGTATTGTTATGGTGATATCCAATATGTCATTTAAGTTATTTATCTACTTAAATCTGGGAATATTAAACCCATGGTCCCTCATCTTTGGCTTAGTTTCTTTATGGCCCCTAAACTTCAAAACTGGACCTAAAAATTCCTGAACTTTGCCATTTACTAACATAAAAGTCCCTTATAAAAGTAAACAACCTCAAAATGACATGTGAAGACCTTGGCCATGGGTGTAATTTACCCAAGCAATCAATACTTTTCCATCACTGTAATATGTAAAGAATTAAGAGTTAAAGATTGGTAACTGAAAGCTCTTAGTTACCATTTTTTTGAAAATAAAGTGGCAGGAGTTAAATACCTGACTTGCCATTGTACATATAATATATAGAAGAATTACATCTCTTATTAGTTCATGCATTATTATTGTGTTAAAGAGGTACTCTTTGTATTTAGTAATGCACGCTTATGTATTATGTCTAGTCTAGTTGACATTGGCAAACTTGTCCTGGAGATCCTTAACCACATCTTGATCCAACATAAAGGCTTTAGCAAGAATATCAGGATTAATGGGTGGATTAGGACCAAAGACAGCATTAGCAATAGTAATAACACCTGGATTTTGGCTGCTTAAACCAGCAAAAGCAACACCTTTAGTTTTAGCAATATTGAACTGGAAGTGAATTAGTCCAATTGGGAATACAAAAACATCTCCTGGGTATAGTGTTTTAGTGAAGAGCTTATTAGGATTAGATGTGACGAAACCAACAAGGAGAGTTCCTTCAATCACAACAAGGATTTCAGTGGCACGAGGGTGAGTATGAGGAGGGTTTAATCCACCATTTGGGGCATAGTCAAGCCTAGCCAATGATATACCAAGTGTGTTAAGTCCTGCTATTTGATCAACATTTAATAATGTTACATTTACTCCGTTTGCATTATTTGTATCTCTTGGTATGTTCAGTCCAGCAAAGAAGAAATCTTCTGCTACTGTCTCATTTGGGTTCTTGCAGAACTTTCCATTCACAAAAACTGCATTCATTAATATATATCTTCCAAATTAATATCCATGGATCGATGTATATACCATAAGAAGATATGATTCTGAAAAAAATAAAAGAAATTAAATAGAGAAGTTGAGAAATACATACCAGCATTCTTGGGCTCAGCTATGGCTACACAGAAATCCTGGAGGGGGCTAGGATCATAAGCAGATGCCAAAGACGAAGCCAATGCTAATATAGCTAAAGGTACAAGGAATTTAACACTTTTCATTTTCTTTTCTTTCCCTTGAGTGAGATAATTTAAGAGACGCCTCAAGCTTAATTATATCTAAAGATGTCTCAAGTGTGAGAAGCTTAATTATATCCCATGAGTATTTATAGGTGATTTTTTTTTTGAAATGTACAGTGCCAATTACTCGACACAATAAATTGATAGAAAACATATTATTTATTAAATTTAGTTTTTTACCTAATTGTCTTAGCTCACCGCTGCATTGCTCATGGAATAAGTCTTGTTTACTCAATTTCTAGTGAATTCAGAGTTTTGAACGAGTTATTAAAAACTAGAGCGATTCAAACCTTTTGAATTTAGCTTAAGTATAGGCCTGACTAGTTGGAGATGTTGGGCAGTGAAACACTGTCACGTTCATAAGATGTCGGTGGCGGAGATGCGTATGTTGAGATAAATGTGTGGTCATACGAGAAAGGATCGGGTGAGTAATGAAATAATTATGACAAAAGTAGGGGTTACATCTATTGAGAATAAAATGAGGGAAAACCGACTAAGGTGGTTTGGCCATGTAAGACAAAGAGCGCTTGATACGCCGGTTAGGAGGACTGAAGAGTGGCAAAGGGATATAATGGTGAGGGGTAGGGGAAGACCTAAGCAAACTTGGAAGAGGGTGATCGAGAGTGATATGAGTTTATTGTGGATTGAGGAAAATATGGTAGTGGATAGGAGGGAGTGGAGGGAGAGAATTTGTGTCGCCGACACGACTTGATTTCTGGGTTTTATATAATGGTTCATGTTAGCCGATCCCGAATCATTTCGGGATTAAGGTTTTGTTGTTGTTGTAAAGACCTAACTAGTTGGGAGGTCAATATCAGATTAGCAATGTAATTAATTAAAAGGTGGTCTTGTAATGGCAGTAAAGTAATCAGCTGTTATAAAAATAGGTAGAGCTAATAATGGTATATACCATTTGCTGACATTTCTTGTTCCTTCAATTATATTTAGATTTTCCATGAAGACTTGCCTTCATTAATTTATACGTATTCTTTTATTTCATAGTAAGTTTTTCTTCTAATTCGTGATTGGCTTTGTTCACTGCATTGCTCCTTCTTGGAATAGGTCATGTTTTCTAAATCTCTAGTGAATAGAGAGTTTTGATTGACTTGTTAACTGGATTAAATGTACCGTTGGTCACTCAATTTCAATTTTTCTCAATAAAATCACTCAATTTTGGGTTTTGTCTCAATTAGGTCACTCCGCCGGTTTCAATGATTAAAAGGGATAAGAATGACGACATGCGTGACACATCAGCATAAGTCAACTCAGATTTCTGATTGAAACGAAACATGAAATCCATATATATGCCACCTGTCAACCACACGTCGGTTAATTTTATGGAAAAAACAAACTTAATTTTTTTTCATGAAAATGATCGACACGTAACTGTCCCATGTCATTTCGGTCAAAAATCTTAGTTGACTCATTGTTGTCCTGTCAGTCATGGCATCGTTCTAATGCCTTTTAACCACTAAAATTATCGGAGTGACTTAATTGAGATAAAACTCAAAGTTTAGTGATTTTATTGAGACAAATTGAAATTGAGTGACTATTTTGAGACAACCATACGGTGCATTTAACTCCTTGTTAACTAAAAGGTGGTCTTGTTAATTAAGAGTTCTGTTGCAAAGTTGCATTGTTTCTCCGAAATCTTGCATTAATCTTGTATTAACCAATAAAACTACAACTATATATATATATATATATATATAGGAGCAGAAGACAAATCCTAGTTACTCTTAACAAGTTTGGTTGACTTCTTTGAGCTTGCCAACCTAACCAAGTTGGGATGTTCAAGCTGCTATTCCTTTTCCTTTTCGGTTTCTATTCTTCAATAAAAATACACGTCTGTCATGATGTACAAGTACGATGGGAGAAGGAATTACAATCCTTGTGGTGACACTAGTAACATTAAAATCGTGGACTCCTTATCACTCTTAGAGCTGTAATTGAACCGAACCGAGCTTTGGTCTGTTCAGGCTCTGCTCGTTAGAAAATTGACGAGCTCGAGCTCAACATTCTGTTCGTGAGCTTGTTAACAAGTTTTGCTCATGAGTACTCGTTAATTCAGTTCATGAACTTTGCTCGTGAACAACTTATTAATTATGTTCATTAATTATATTGGTTTGAGATTTCTTTAATACAAAACTACATAGTTTTGAAACCTATAAAACTGAAATTTACACAAAACTATGTTGTTTTTACATTTCTCCCATTATAGAAATATTATTAAAAAAATAATCTAACCAAGTTTGCTTATAAGCATGCTCATGAACATAATAATCGAGCTTGTTCATGAACCTATAATCGAGCCTGTTCACGAGCAGAGTTTCGCCGTGCTTAAGCTCATCTCGTTTATAAATCGAGTCGAACACATCGAGTTTTTCTCAAGCCGAACGTCGAACCGCTCATGAGCGTTTTGACTCATATACAACCTTAATCATTCCTTTGAAGCTGAACAGGTCATGAACAAACTATCAGCTTGTCTCGTAATCACTGAAAACGAAATCGGCCAAATGGTTTCCTAAAAACATCAACCATCCAACCGCGGAAATATAATGAACCACTAGCGTCTCTGATCATACTTTGTCTTGAATAAAAGAAATATCAACCTTTAAGTGCTTGCTTTGATTATAAAAGACCAGATTGTCACACCATAAAATTGGCGGTGACACTAATGAGAATCTGATTTCTTATAGTAACATTTGCACCCAGCTGATTTCAGATGTAGCCGATGTGATTGCATGATATTCAACTTAAGTAAAGGAACATAATAAAGTTCGTTGAAAAACTGAATAACAATTTGTTGATTTCCGACCACCTTTACATAAGCGATCCTTACAATACTCATGTACTGTGTAGTAGGATCAACAAACGATTTCCATCATTAGTTTTCAAATTTTTACTCTTCAAATTTTGAGTCAAATTTGTTGGACTAGTAACATCTTTGCATTCTGTCTAATGAGCTTCAATTCTGAAAAAGTAGTGCAAGGCCCCCAAATTCCAAATAACAAATGTAGCTTCGAGAAAAAAGTATCAATTTATTTATCAAAGATGCATTAGTGCTTGTAACTAACAAATCATCTACATAAATTAGATAATAAAGTTTGATTTTTCTGAAAAAAAAGTAATAAAGTGAATTATCCGTTTCAGATCCTTTGATAATGAACAATACTAATTTAGAAGTTAGTTTTTCATGCCACATCTTGGCAGATTGTTTTAACTCGAAGAAAGATTTGTGCAATTTGCACACAATATGAAGTTGGGATGAATTAATAAAGTCAGGAGGATGCGCCATCTTCATGCAAATCGTCATGAAGGAAAACATTAGAAACGTCCATTTGGAGAACATTATAACTGAAAGAAGATGTTAGTGACAAAATCAATTGAATAGTTGTTGGCTTTACTATCGGACTGAAAGTATTAATATCAATCCTGAGTCTTTAGTGGAACCCTTTTATGACTAGACGACCTTTATGTCTTTCATTTTTGGGACAATTATAAAACTAGCACATTTTAAGGTGTTAGTTTTCTTTTATAACTCATTTTGAAAAATTCACCAAAACTAACACATTTCATTAACTAAATTGCAACCTTGCCCTCCTCTCTAACACTCCGCTCCCCGCTCTCTAACATTCGAACTTCCATCTCTCTAACCTAACACCCCACTATCCCTCTCTCTAACTTTCCGGCGATTCATTGCCCGATTCTGTACATTTCATCCGGCGAATCTCTGTTACTACGAGTGGACATGGCAAGAATACGAAGCTCAGACAACGAATCGAATTCAGAAGGAAGGACGAAAAAGAGGGTAAATAAATTGACTTTACATTTGCGATTCTCTCTTATATTGTATTTACATTTGCTGGGTTCTTGTATTGTATGTACATTTGTTGGGTTTGAGAAGGAATCTTTCGTTTCGTTTTCTTCTTCTAGTATTAGGGTTTATCTGGGTTCATTTGGGTTCGTCTGGTGTTAGGAAATCGTTCGGTATGGCCGAAATCAGTCGATATGTATGTTCTATCGACAACCTAATTGTAGATAATACATAGATATAGACAGCCTAATTGTTGATGGAACGTCTATATGCCGATAAAACATAGATATCGATGATATATGCCGATAGAACATAGATATCGACTACCTAATTGTCGATAGAACATAGATACCGACGACCTAATTGTCGATATCTCTCTTATTTTAGCCTATGTTAGCTCATTCTAGCTCAACGTTTTCATTAGCTTAATTGTATGTTAGCTGATGATATATCAACAATAAATTTCAGCATGATCGTGGACACAAGAGGAAGAGAGAAGAGCATGCCTCTTCTTCCAAGAAAGCCAAGGAGGGCTTTGAATATAAATACAAAAAAGCATTTAGAACGGAAAGCGTCATCACAGTTAGGTGTAACCTAGATGCAGCAAAACATATAAAGGACTGTTTAACACCAAACCAAGTAAATCTATTTAGGAAGAGTTGCTTCGGGCAGTATTGTGATATTACCAATATAGTATTTGCGGGAGTCTTCTGTCATACCCTTTTAATAAGGGAGATCATATGTGAAGACCTCAAACCCAGGGAGCTTTGCTTCAAAGTTAGAGGTGTTGAGTTGAGGTTTGGGGATTGGGAGTTTGGACTCCTAAGTGGGTTACGGTTTGGAGACATAGATGCATTTACTGAAAGGTTTAGTGCGCTAAATAAGCCGGATAGATTTAGGAAGAAGTTTTTTTCACACAACCGTACACCAACCTTTAGAGACGTGGACACAATTATGAAGCAAACTGTTTAGAAGAATGAATCTGATCAGGATGCAGTTTCATTTGCCATGTTGTACTTTGTCATTGGTTGTGTGTTGGATAACACTGCCACGAAACAAGTTTTTCCTTGGGTTTTGGAACTTACTGAATTTCCAACATTGTTTAATGAGTTCCCGTGGGGTGTTGTGGCCTAGGATGTGACCTACAGGTCTCTTGTCAATGGGATGATTGGTGGAAAAGGCCGAATTGATCAGTTACGTGCTTATAGGGATGGTTTGAGGAATAACCGTGTCTCATTCAACCTATATGGTTTTTCACACGTATTTCAGGTATGATGTGTGTATATTCTATATAATAGAAATGTTAGTAATAGGCATAAATAATGAATTGGAACTTTATTGCAGGCTTGGTTGTTGGAAGTATGAGATGCCACCAACAAATGGTTCGAGAAAAAAGGCACTCGCATCCCACGATGGCTACGATGGAAAAAGACCGGTATCCCTACATTGACCAAAGTTATACCCATTTTTGACGTAAGTTGACCAAACATTGAGCCTATATCGACACTATTATGCTATATATTTGATTGACTTGTTTATTTGTACATGTGTATTTTTAGTCGGGTAAACAACCAAATGCCACAAAACTTACAGCTGAAGATAGGGAGAAAGAAAGCTCCTGGTATCAACCTCTAGTAGACCATGTGGATGGCCGGCCGTGTAATTATGACCAATTGTTTACCGGTTTGGAAAAGGGGCAAGAGGAGCAAAAGGATGAAGGCATGGAAGAGGAGGGACATGAGGAATTGGGTACATATGAAGGAGGAGAGGTTGATGTAGAGGATGATAGTGAATCTGAGACTGATAATGAAGAAGGCAAGTATGAGGACAGTGAAACTGAAAATGATGAAAATACCTTCATTGTCTCTCCTAGAATACCTGTTTAGAAGAAGAAAAAATCTGGTTTGGAACGACTACTGAGGAGGATGTTTGCTGAGCATGAGAAGAAAATGAATGACAAGTTTGCTGAGCAAGAGAAGATAATAAATGACAAGTTTGCTGAGCAAGAGAAGATAATAAATGAACAGTTTGGTCAGCAAGAGAGGAAAATGAATGAACATTTGTCTGCCTTTGTAAATAGATTGTCCGTTGTAGAACGTGATGTGCAGGAACTGAAGGCACAACAGGATGTGGAACGTTGGATGTATGAGGGGGTGGTGCATATGTATGAGAGTGAGAAGAAAGAGATGGATAAGCATGAAAAGGAGAGGGAGGAAAGGGAGAAGAAAGAAGATGAGGAGAAGGAGAGGAATAGGGAGAGGGAGGAGAGGGAGATGAATAGGGAGAGGGAGAGGGTGGATAGGGAGGAGAAGGAGAAGAAAGAGCAAGAGGAGCGGGAGAAGAAAGAGCAGGAGAAGGAGAAGAAAGATGAGGATGAGAGGGAGAGGGAGAGGGAGAGGGAGAAGAGGGAGAAACAACAAAAGGAGATGGAAATGGATAGGGAGAGGAGAGTGAAAGAGATGGAGAGGCAAATTGTTCCTACAACTGCTGTTATAATGATTGATGTAAGTTTGTTTTTAATGTTTAACCTGGTGCTTTTAACATAGAATATCGATATAATGTGTTTCTACTTAGTTTGCTATTTTAACAGGATGAGAGCCATACCGACCATGATGCTGACATAGATCATGGGACAACTTACTCTTCTGGTTAACCAGGTTCTCCAATCATCTTTACCTGCGCGTGAAGACAAAGGAGAAATAGAAGATTTGACTATTAAGGTTAAACATGAGGAGGAAGGGAAGGGAAAAAGAGGAGGAAGAGGAGGTGGAAGAGGGGGAAGAAGAGGGGGAGGAAGAGGGGGAGGAAGGGATGGTAAAAGTAAGGAGGAAGTTGAAGTGAAAGGGAGACCCAAACGAGAAAGGAAAGTTGGGAAAGACCTCCAGTCACCATTCACTGATCCTCAGATGAATTATCATTTTGTTGATGATGATGATCAGTATCCGATAGAACAACCCGATGGTCGCGATCGTATAAAAGGACACCTCCTACAGGCCTATGATGACTGGAAGAAGAATATGCCCCGTGATCTGTTGAGGCAGTTAGGTGGAACTGAATGGGGATAAACTGTATCGTGGTTTGAAGATGCAGAGATAACTGGAAAGTACATAGACAGCCAAGTAAGATACTGCTCACTTTGTATGTTTTGGTGTATATAATCCAAGTGAATGAGGCGTCGATATCCCATTCATATCGACGCATTACTCACTGTGATGCGTCGAAACCCATTCATATCGACGCATAATTCACTTGGATTCGTCGATATAACATTCATATCGACGCATAATTCACTTGGATTCGTCGATATAACATTCATATCGACGCATAATTCACTATGATGCGTCGATATAGTCATTTGGGTCCTTACTAATATGTGTCTCTACCTATTTTTGTCTGTGTTACAGCTCGTAAATGCATTTTTGTGGTTATTGAAGCAAAAAAACGTCCATCAGAGTCCAGATTGGACTGCCATCGACTCAAATTTCTTTGGATTCATGGAGATGGCAAATTTGACCAAGAATCATGACAAACCCAGAAAATGGGAACAAGCCAAGTTGTTTGTAGAGCGAATCAATGGGATGAAAGATTTTCGAACTCGTCCTTGGTATGAGGTTAAACATGTGCTAATACCTATCAACTACAAAGGAGAACACTGGCTACTCGGGGTGTTCTATGTGGAAGAGATGAGGATGAAGTTCTATGATAGTCTGGAGTCAAATGCCTCCAACGAATCAATAGACAAATGGCTAGAACCCCGGTTTCGTATTATGACAAGAGCAATGGAAGAGGCCGATTATTGGAAGAAAAGTGGGAGGCCTGATAATGGTAATCGATTGATAAGGTGGGAGAGGGCTCGCAGGTGCCCACAACAGCTCCGCAAATCCAATGATTGTGGTATCTTCCTATGCATTTTTGCTCAGCATTATGTTGAAAAAGGGCCATTTTATACGGACTATCGCTTCTCCGGGTCTGATGGACGTTTCTACCGGTTGCGGGTGTGCTTGGAACTCTTCAACCAATGCTTGTTCAACCAGAATGATCTAATTGCCAGGGCTAATTTGCTTGGATTGTAAAAGTTTGTAAATTGTAAAAGTTTGTAAGCTGCAAACGTTTGTTGGTAAATTATTAATGTAAACTGTTAATGTTGATAAACTATTATTGTTGGTAAACTGTTAATGTTGGTAAACTGTTAATATTTATAAACTGTTAATGTTGATAAACTGTTATTGTCGATATACACTTGATATCGACCCAGATCGGCAAGTATGTAGTCGATATTTACCCCATATCGGCAATTATCGATCAGGATGTACATCACATTGTTGTAAAAACATTAAATACATAAACTCCTGATTGCGAAGAAATAAAATCTCAATCCCAAATTATCATTACAAAATATATACAATCTCAATCACAAATTATCAATACAAAATATATTAGAGCACACTATTTTCCAACTGAGCTCTTAGAGCAGCTTGCTTCGCTCGATATTGTAGGTGGAAGCCGTGATGGAACTCGTAACATACTAGTATAATTCGCTCGATTATAACCAGTATTCTCGCACTTGGTACATCTTGTTGGAGTTACCTCCTCGCCCCTCGATGGTATTCGGTTTTGACTTCTCGGACGACCCACTCTAGGTGCAGCCTTTTTAGGAGGAAACACCTTCATAGGAGTCTCACAAATGTTCCATTCAGACTGGTGGCCTAGTGGATGTATGGGCTCAATGTATGACAATCGTACAGTCTCATTTTTGTAGTAACGATGCACCCACGATCGTCATATATCGGCCAATATGTCTACGATGCACTCTCGTGATAGCTGTCGATATTGATCATATATCGACAGATATCGACGGAAGATCAAGAGACGTTTTTCTAGAATGAGCTGTTAATGAGCATTAAATGCAGTTAATAATCACTTTGACTGTCACTCTTTTTCGAATATCACTCTATCAATTAAAGATGAGTCTTGTCTGTTGAGATTCCCCATGAACATTATGGTTCTTTCTCCTATAAATACACGCTTTGTCTGTTCATAGTTATTCATTCTAGTAAACTCTTAAAGACTCTAGAGCCAAAAATGGAAGCGCCACCTCCACCACCTCCTCTGCTTGAATTCGAAGCACTAATAGCTTCATTCAGCAGTTCGTTCCGTGAAGGGGATACGGACGAAATAATCCGCTTCATGAGGGGCATGGCGAACACCATGTCTTTCGCTGCAGAAGCCATGACTGACCATCTGGAGTCAGTTCAGGAAGAAAACAGGCGGCTGAAGAGGATAATTAGGCGCCTCAAAAGGCAGTTGGAGAAGTCCAATAGGGACTACGCTGACGCCCTTTTGGGTCCTGAGTATCTCAATGTTTAGTTTGTGTATTTTTTGTTTTTAATGTTTATGTACTTTTGTTAGTATGTGTTTTGTGTTTATGTCTCTTTTGTTTATGTGTTTTGTGTTTGTGTCTCTTATGTTTTGTGCACTTTTTTATTGTGTTTTTGTTCGTTTTTTTAATGTTTTATGTACTTTTTTCTTTATTATAATATAAAAAATATTGTTCTTATCTATGTTTTATGTGTTTTGTGTTTGAATCTTATGATTTAGAATAGAAAATCACATTTAACTGAGGTCGATATATGTCGATATCAAATTCAATTTCGACAAATATCGACGCAGATATGTCTGTCGATATTCATAAAATATCGACGGATATCGACCCTTCTGGGAAAAAATCGCAGAGTGATGTTCCAAACCAAAATGCATCTTCCTACAACAATGTCACTATTTTTAGGGATTTGCACGACCAGGAATAACATGAAAAGGCAACAACAACAATATACATTGGGTTTTAGAGAAACAAAATGCTACATCTTAACCATGAATGGACGAAGCTTTAAATATTTTAAATAAATGGAACTAAAAACAAATGAAAAACTTACATGATTGTATAAAATCTTGAAGCACAAAGTGTGGGTTGGATTGATTGTTGTTCGTAGTCTGTAAATTGATTTGTTCTTTAGAGAGAGAGAGAGAGAGAAAGCGAGAAAAAGAGAAAGACGGGAGAAAGACAACGTTATAATAAGGTTAGAGACAAGGGTAAGGTTGGAATTTAGTTAATGAAATGTGTTAGTTTTGGTGAGTTTTTCAAAATGAGTTAGAAAAGAAAACTAACACCTTAAAAGGTGCTAGTTTTGTAATTGTCCCTTCATTTTTCTCATCTGCTATTGTTTTTGCTTTAAACACCCATTTCAATCAATTAAATTTGCACTGGGAGGTAAAGTAACCAAGCTCAATGTACCATTTTGCACCGGTCATTATATTCATCCCCCATTGCTTGCCAAGTGTGGAAATTTTACTGTCCAAAGATATGTTACGAGTTCGGGAGGAACCATATATAACAGTAGTTTTAGCTTAGAGATACATGCTTTTGATCTTGTAACCATATGATGCTGATTCAGTTGGATTCAATTATAGGCAGCGACTGAAATATCAAGGGGAAGGTAATCACCGATTTACGAAATATTGTTTGGTGTGAATCATGGATACTAGTCACCTTTCTTATAAAGCGTTTCAAACAGAAAATCCTGTTCTTTAAAGATAAAACGATGCGAGACATAATATTTCGCAGAAACATAATGATCATATCAGTACCTTTTATGTAAGTTGCTATATCCCGAAAAGACACATCTAACTAGGTATAATCGGCATGGATTCAAATAAGACATTATAAAGAATATCAAAATTCAGAGTAGTAGGCAATATATTAATGAGATAGACAGCTGTATAAAATGAAAATGACAAAAAAGATGCGGGTAATTATCAATGATTCAACATGCACTACAAAAAAGATGGGCTTTAACAGCCTTTTTTTTTATTGTGGCTCTAACTAAAACCAAGCCCATTTCCAAAATCTATCCTACCCTTCAAACAAAAATAGAATCAGTAACTGTTCATCTCCTGCTTAACTATTCTCTCTAATGGCGATTGAATGCCCCCTCTCCTCTCAGCCGCCACAGTTCATCAAGCTGGCAACCGCCAACACCGACACCGACATCACACCTCCACCTCTACCTCCCCTTTATCTATCCTTTGTAGAAAAAATGGCTCTCTTTTAAGAATGTCATAGTGTTAGCCTAAAGGGAAGAAGAGGAAAAGATGTATATGAGTTGTTCAAAGTCCCACATTGGAAAGTTATACTTTTTGGGGGAGTTTGGAAGACTATATATTTGGGCTTGGGTTTTAGCCTTAAGGCACCCCGTAACAAGTCTCCTCTAATTTCTAAGGCTTTGTTGTTTTCTCCTCCTTTCTCTATTGTAATTGCTCATTTGCAATAATATTTAGTAGTGTCCGGGGACGTAGGCAATATTGGCCGAACCTCGTTAAATTCTGGTGTTTTCTTTATTTGTTTTATACTTTAGCTTTCAATCTGCTAGTCGTTTCCGCAACAATTGGTATCAGAGCATTGGTTTAGAAAGTTAGTAGGCTATGTGCACCGCAGTTAGACTGATCGGTCGGTACATAAGAAAAGTTTCTTTTCTCGGGGTTTCATTGGTTTTAAAAACTTAGTATGCTCTGTGCGCCGCAGCTAGACTGATCGGTCGGCACATCAGAAAAGTTTTTTTTGGTTTCATTGACAATTTAGCAAATTGAAAGGTAGTGTTTAAAACACTCATTTGGAAAAATCTTAGATAATATATTGTCTTAAGTGCTTAGGAAAATTCTGTCAAAAGGACAATAATCGCCTAAGAAAGCTGGTACTTAAGTGAGACCGTTTGTGACTCCACCAGTGGCCTGGGAATTTTTCTAGTGAAGTTACTTAAGACAATTTATTATTGGTGATTTTTCAAATTGAGCTGAGATGACAACTGATGAAACATCACATGGTCTTACATCGGTAAAGACATATATTCTGTCAAGAATAGGCGTGTCAAACAGCAGAATTGCTGTGGAGATCTTTGATGGTACTGGTCATTTTGGCATTTGGCAAAGCGAAGTTTTGGATGCTTTGTTTCAACAAGGTCTAGATATTGCCATTGAAGGAGAGAAACCAGAAGATGTTGATGAGAAGGATTGGAAAACAATAAACCGTTTGGCGTGTGGTATAATTCGATCATGCCTTTCCAGAGAGCAGAAATATGCATTCAGTAAGGAAACTTCTACAAGTGTTTTGTGGAAGGCATTGGAGGACAAGTTCTTGAGGAAAAGCAGTCAAAATAAGCTTCATATGAAGAAAAGGTTGTTCAGGTTCTCATATGTTCCTGGTACGACGATGAATGATCACATCATGAGCTTCAATAAGCTTGTTGCCGACTTGATGAACTTGGACGTGACTTTTGGAGATGAAGATTTGGCACTGATGTTGTTAGGATCGCTTCCTGAGGAGTTTGAATTTCTTGAAACGACTTTACTTCATGGAAAGGCCGAGGTGTCTCTTAAAGAAGTGTGTGCTGCATTGTATAGCTACGAATTAAGAAAGAAAGATAAGAAAGAAAGTAGCAGTGGCGCAGCAAAAGCACTAGTCATGAGAGGCCGTTCCCAGAAGAAGAGTAAAGGCAAGAAGGAGAGGTCAAAATCTAGAGTTGGCAAAGATGAATGTGCCTTTTGTCGAGAGAAAGGGCACTGGAAAAAAGATTGCCCCAAGCCGAAGAACAAATCTGGTAAAGGGAAGGCTGTTGTAGATTCAAATGTTGCCGAGTATGATGATAAATCAGACTTTTCATTGGCTACCATGGCATCATCAAGTGGGTTGCAAGCATGGATTCTAGACACGGGTTGTAGCCACCATATGTGTCCTAATCGAGAGTGGTTCTTTGATTTCAAGGAAATAGATGGTGGAGTTGTTCACACAGCAAATGACAGTCCTTGTAAGACAGCTGGAATTGGTTCAATTCACTTGAGGAATCATGATGGAGCAACCAAAACTTTGAGAGATGTTAGATACGTGCTGAGCTTGATGAAGAATCTTATTTCAGTGGGAGTCTTGAGCAAAAAGGGTTTCACTATTGTTATCAAAGAAGATTCCATGAAGGTCATCTCTGGCGCACTTGTGGTAATGAAGGGAGTTCAAAGGAGCAACAACTTGTACTATTATGATGGTAGTACAATTACTGGAGCAGCAGCAACGGTTTCCAGTGATGATAAAGAGCTAGAAGCAACCAGATTGTGACATATGCGGTTGGGGCATGCAGGCGAAAAGTCCTTGAAAGCTTTGGCCAGTCAAGGGTTATTGAATGGAGTTCGGATCTGCAAGTTAGATCTTTGTCAGCATTGTATCAAAGGGAAGCAGACAAGAGTGAAGTGTGGCACTGCAATCCATAATACCAAGGGTATTTTGGACTATGTTCACTCAAATGTATGGGGACCTTCCAAAACAGTTTCGTTGGGGGGTAAATCCTATGATGTTACCTTTGTTGATGATTTCTCTAGAAGAGTGTGGGTGTAAACTATGAAGTCGAAGGATGAAGTGTTGGGAATTTTTCTTATGTGGAAAAAGATGATGGAGACTCAGACAGGAAGGAAGATCAAATGTCTCCGATCAGATAATGGTGGAGAGTACAAAAGTGACCCTTTCATGAAAGTTTGTCAAGATGAAGGAATTGTCCGACACTTCACAATAAGAAATACACCACAACAGAATGGGGTGGCAGAACGGATGAATCGAACTCTACTGGAGAAAGTTCGATGTATGTTGTCCAATGCTGGTTTGGGCAGACAGTTCTGGGCTGAGGCTGTAACATACGCTAGCCATCTCATTAATCGGTTACCATCATCTTCTATCAACGGCAAGACACCTTTAGAGGTGTGGCATGGAAAACCAGCTAAAGATTATAATTCCTTACGCGTGTTTGGTTCCACTGCATACTACCACGTTAAGGAATCAAAGTTGGATCCGAGAGCAAAAGAAGCGGTATTTATGGGAATTTCCTCTAGAGTCAAAGGATATCGCTTATGGTGCCGTGAGTCTAAGAAGATAATCTTTAGCAGGGATGTTACCTTTGATGAATCCACCATATTGAAGAAGGTAGAAGATAAGCAAGCAGATGGTACTCCACAGCAGGTGAAGGATACTTCCAAACAGGTTGAGTTTGAAGGAGGTAGAAAAATTGATCCAGCAATGGAATCTGATAGTCGTACTTTAGAAGGATCAGATGAAGAATGTGAGGTTCCAGCACAAGAATCGCCACAACAAGAGATTCCAATTGCATTGAGAAAGCCACATAGAAATAGAAAAAAGCCCGCTCGCTATGAAGATACAGTGGCTTGTGCATCTTCAGTTGAAGAAATTCCTACCTCTTATTCTGAAGCTGTACAAAGTTCAGAAGATGAAAGATGGAGAAATGCTATGGATGAGGAGATGCAGTCCCTTGAAAAAAAATCAGACATGGAAGCTAGCAAGTCTACCAAAGGGAAAGAAGGCAATTGGATGCAAATGGGTGTTTGCAATAAAGGAGGGATTTCCTAACAAGTCCAGTGTTCGCTACAAGGCAAGGTTGGTGGCTAAAGGCTACGCTCAAAAGGAGGGAATTGATTACAATGAAGTATTTTCTCCAGTTGTAAAACACACCTCCATAAGAATATTGTTGGCTTTGGTAGCACAGTTTGATTTGGAACTAGTTCAATTGGATGTAAAGACTGCGTTTTTACATGGGGACTTGGAGGAGGAAATCTATATGACTCAGCTAGAGGGATACAAGGTTCCTGGTAAGGAAAACTTAGTGTGCAAGTTGAGCAAATCATTGTATGGATTGAAGCAATCTCCAAGGCAGTGGTATAAGAGATTTGATAAGTTCATGATGGGGCAGAAGTACACCAGAAGCAAGTACGATCACTGTGTATATTTACGCAAGCTACAAGATGGATCATTTGTCTATCTTCTGCTTTATGTTGATGATATGTTGATTGCGTCAAAAAATAAAGGAGAGATAGAAAAATTGAAGGGTCAACTAAATCAAGAATTCGAAATGAAAGATTTAGGTGAGGCCAAGAAGATTCTCGGTATGGAGATAAGCAGAGATAGGAAATTGGGGAGACTTTGTTTGACTCAAAAGCAATATCTGAAGAAAGTACTAAGACATTTTGGCATGGATGAGAAGACAAAATCAGTTAGTACTCCACTTGCTCCTCATTTCAAACTTAGTGCAACTCTATCTCCAGAAAGTGATGAAGAACGAGAACATATGTCAAATGTTCCATATGCGAATGCAGTTGGTAGCTTGATGTATGCGATGGTGTGTACGAGGCCCGACATTTCACAAGCAGTTGGAGTTGTGAGTAAGTATATGTATAATCCTGGTAAAGGACATTGACAAGCTGTGAAATGGATTCTACGGTATATCCAACATACTGTGGATGTTGGTTTGGTGTTTGAGCGGGATGTGAAAGTCGGCCAATACGTAGTGGGATATTGTGATTCAGACTATGCCAGTAATTTGGATAATCGACGATCAACTACTGGTTATTTGTTTACCATAGCAAAGGCACCAATTAGTTGGAGGTCTACCTTACAGTCAACAGTTTCTTTGTGTACGATAGAGGCAGAGTATATGGCAGTTACAGAAGCTGTTAAGGAGGCAATTTGGCTTCAAGGGTTGCTAAAAGAGTTGGGAATTGGACAGAAGCATGTCAAAGTGCATTGTGACAGTCAAAGTGCTATTTACTTAGCAAAGAACCAAGCCTATCATGCAAGGACGAAGCATATCGATGTTCGTTATCATTTTGTAAGGGAAATTCTTGAAGCGGGTCAAATACAGCTTCAGAAGATTCCGATCGCTGACAATCCTGCAGATATGGCAACAAAGGTGGTAACATCAATCAAGTTTCAACATTGTTTGGACTTGATTAATGTCATCTCTACTTGAAGTTGCAATTTGAAGACACTACTGAGTATGAGAAAGGATGGAGAGATAGGTTGGTTGATGTTTCTTAGAAGATCGCCAAGGTGAAGATTGTAGAAAAAATGGCTCTCTTTTAAGAATGTCATAGTGTTAGCCTAAAGGGAAGAAGAGGAAAAGGTGTATATTAGTTGTTCAAAGTCCCACATTGGAAAATTATACTTTTTGGGGGAGTTTGGAAGGCTATATATTTGGGCTTGGGTTTTAGGCTTAAGGCATCCCACAACAAGTCTCCTTTAATTTCTAAGGCTTTGTTGTTTTCTCCTCCTTTCTCTATTGTAATTGCTCATTTGCAATAATATTTAGTAGTGTCCGAGGACGTAGGCAATATTGGCCGAACCTCGTTAAATTCTGGTGTTTTCTCTATTTGTTTTATGCTTTAGCTTTCAGTTTGCTAGTCGTTTCCGCAACATCCTTATCATCTTGAACTCGATAGAAATCCTCTCTCTATCTTGATTGTCTCTATGCTTCTAAGGATTCACGGTGCCGACAGCGACCAACATAGGCGTTGCGCCTCCATTTTTGCCTCCCCCCTCCCCCAAGACATTTTTCTGTCTCCTATTCTCTCCAACTCTCTAATATTGGGCAATTCAGAGGAACCCTAATTTTCGTAGCGATTAGAACTAGTTTCATTATGCACGAATACGACATCGTTGCCAAGTCCAAGGTACAAAAAACTTGCATTTCGTGAGCTTAATTTGAACATTGTGCTTGTTTTATGGTAATTTGATTATGGTTTTGCTTGGTGGATATGAAATTAGTGGAAGTCGAAGTTCTGTCTGTATAAACTGAAAGTGAAGTCGGAAGACAATATTGAGTCATCTGACGAAATTGCTTCCCCGATTAATTCATCTTGTGAAGAAAGTGATGAAAATGAGGGAAGTGAAAAAGGGTACCTACATGATGATATGCCAGAATTAGTTAGTAGCAGCCTATTGTTGTCAAGATGTTTGTCTCAAGAGTTGGGTGATGTTTATCCTTAATTTTGTCTCAATAGTTATTAGTTGGGAAATCTATTTTGTTTCTACTAGTATTGATTTTTCCACTTAAATCGATAGCACTTCTTTAGTTGCTTGAAAATTAGATGGATTTGATTCTATATGTTTTTCTTTATCAAATGCGCATTTTGCTTCAAGTATTCAACTTAGGATGTTGTTTTCGATTGATATGCTATCTATACTTGATATGTGTATTGCTTGTATCTATACGCAATAAGTGTATTGCTTGTGATTTTCTTTTGTGTGCTTGCAGGACTTGCAATCATAGACCAATGGCAGGAGTTAGAATGATGTCTATAATACATCAAGTGCATTTTGCTTCAAGTATTCAAAAGGGAGCACAATATTGGCTGCTAGAGGTTGTTATGTTGCAGCATTGGCACTCAGAGGCAATGCCATTAGTATCGAGCTTTCCAATGGGGACAGATGGGGCATCTGCAACTTAGAAACAAGAGAGAATCCCGTGTTATGTTTTTATTTTGATATTGAAATGACATTAGTGTTGCAATATCGAGGTAGTGATATTGAAATGACATACTCCATTAAATTTAGTTTCTTGTTTAATTTTAGAATCATGTATTGAATTTAGTAATATATTGAAAGCTGATTTTTTTTATATTATATGTTCTTTTTGAATTGATTTGCATATTTAAATTTGATTAATTAATAAACAATTACTGTAGGTAGGAAATTGGAATATAAAAAGTAGGGATAAGTACACAAAAAAATGCCTGTGGTTTACACGTTTTACAAACTCGAACCTGTGGTTTTTTTTTACAAAAAGAGGTCTGTGCTAAACGCCGTTAGCAAACAAAGGCAAAATTGAATAACGGTGTTAAAATTCAAAGAGAAAAGAGTTAATTTGGTCCTTATATTTATTTTATAAATTAACCCCTCTAATTATCTAATTATCACAAATAAACCCCAAAATCAAAAATAAAAATAAAAAATACCATCTTCTCCATCCCTTTTAATTTTTGATTTTCATTCTTCTTCTTCTTCTTTCTTCTTCTTTTTTTTTTAATTTTTTTTTGAAATTCCCGTTCTTCAACGTCTGGAATTTCCAGACGTTAAAGAACGTCTGGAATTTCCAGACGTTGAAGAACGTCTAGAATGTCTGGAATTTCCAGATTCCGGACATTCTTCAACGTCTGGAATTTCCAGACGTTGAAGAACGTCTGGAATTTCTAGACGTTGAAGAACGTCTGGAATTTCCAGACATGACTCATCATCACGTTTGGAAATTCCAGACGTTCTTCAATGGGAATTTCAAAAAAAAAATAAAAAAAGAAGAAAAAGAAAGGAGAAGAGAAGAAGAAGAAGAAGAGGAGGAGAGAGATAAGAGAGAGAAAGAAGAATGAAAATCAAAAATTAAAAAGGGATGAAGAAGATGATATTTTTTATTTTTGATTTTGGGGTTTATTTGTGATCATTAGATAATTAGGGGCGTTAATTTATAAAATAAATAAATATAAGGACCAAATTAAGTCTTTTCTTTTTGAATTTTAACACCGTTAGTCAATTTTGCTTCTATTTGCTAACAGCGTTTAGCACAGACCTCTTTTTGTAAAAAAAAAAAATCACAGGTTTGAGTTTGTAAAACGTGTAAACCACATGCATTTTTTGTGTATTTATCCCTAAAAAGTAATATATATACTAAATAATGCATAAATTATGTAGGGGCGTTTATGTAGCGGCGGTTTTAACCGCCCCTAGAGTTAAAAGAGAGATTCTAAAATTAGATACATGGGCGGTTTAAACCGCCTCTACAAATTCGTCGCTAATTTTTACTCTACCCCGTCGATGATGATTTTCGTCGCTAATTCGTAACTCCGGTTCCCTTTGGCGACAGATTTAAGGCGGTTTGTAAAACCGCCCCTAGACCTTGTAGGGGCGGTTAAAACCGCCCCTATAAGCGAAAAAAAACTGCCTCTATAGGCAGTTTTTGTTGTAGTGATGGCAAGATCGATTTCAACAGTATGCCTGTGTTTGCATTCTGCGGAACTATTTTGTTCAAGAATATATAGATAAGCACCTTTTAAAAATACCATTATCAGCAAGATATAATTAGTAAGGCACTACAAAAAAATGGGCCTATGCCAACACTTTTAAAAAGTGTCATGGGCTGTCAGCCAAAAAGCCCAAAATATATAATCTGAGTTAGAGCTCTCCTCATCCCACAGTTATAAATCCACTTTTTAATATTAAATAATAAATCAAATCCCTAGAAATTATATACGCATCTAGATCGATTATTTTAGCTGAGAAATCAAATCCAGCCTTCCACTCTCAAACGCGCACCGTTCGCCGTCGTTCTCATGTACAGAATCACCACCATTTCCTCGAGGTACTGAACTGTCTTTTTCTGCTCCTATTTCTTAGAGAGAGGTTTCCAACGAAATTTCTAGGTCTATTACGATCGGCGGATTGCCTGCAATTTTGAAATTAATTTTGGCTTTATGAGATTAATTTTGAAATTTTTATTAGTTGTTGGCCTTGCTTTTAGCTTACCTGCAATTTCTCATGAATGTATAGTATATTTGCCTCCAATTGGTAAGTCACTAAGTCTCTGATCTTATTATGTTTATTATGTTGTGTCATCCTAGTTTGTTAGTTTGGGTTTTTAGTTTGTTGTGCTATTGTTTTATTCAATAGTTTCTTGTGTTGAAAAGCAATGTGAGGTGAATGGAGATACATTTGTTTTTGGGGGCTTGTTTCATCGAAAAAGAAAAATGAACCAGACTAATGACACTTTCCAAATTCAAGTGACAATTTCCAGAAACTTGTCAATGCTTTTAGTCAGTAAATAATGACACTTATTAGCATAAATTAACTTCAATTTCATGTGTTTAGAACCTAATTGATTTAAAGTAATTTTGTTTGGGATTTATCTAACTTTTCCCTTTTCATATTGGTGTTTAAGCAGATAGCTCATTCATGAAAATGCACATGGTATGGAAGCTTGGGAACTTGTAAGTTATACCTCACTCTTTAACTGTTTTTTTTTTTTGGTCTAAATTGGAAATGCATGTAACTCCACTGAAGCTACCTCACCTTAAGATACTGTAAGAATGCTTCCAACTATTATCATTTTTACTTTTAAGCTCTGGAATTCTCATTTAACATGTCTACATTGTTTAGGACTCCAACTACAATCTCTCTTAAACAGGTTTTTCGTTGTTCAGCTTTCAGACTTTGGACTTGCTGTAACTTCTAGAATTGAGAACAAAAACATAAAGCTCTTAGGAACTTTGTGTTATGTTGCCCCATAGTACTTTTTGGAAGGTATGCTCATATTCTGTACAACTCTCTATGTAGCTATGCAACCTAGTAGTGTTTCAAAATCCAGCTACATTTACAGTTCTCTCTCTTTTTCCAGGTATACTAACTGTGAAAAGTGACGTCTATGCTTTTGGAGTTGTCCTGCTTGGTCTCCTTACATGAAGAAGACCGGTGAAAAAGATATCACAAGAGAACTCTGAGACATGGGTAACTTCCATTTAGGCCATGCCCCAACTTAATTTAATTGTGCAAACCTTTTTTAACATGTAGGCCTTGCCCCAACTTACTGACAGAGCAAAGCTTCCAAACATTGTGGACCCTGTTATAAAAAGATATACTTTTGATGAAAATTCTGGAAATGCTTGCCTTGTCCATGAGGCACCTGCATATTATTAGTCGGATAACCTTTGTTTCTATCGTAGTGGTTCTACTTAGTATAATCTTGTATTGAAATACTTTTTTGGCGGTGACAGATGCAGCGGCAAAGGTAGGAGCGCATTGGATGACCGAGGAGAGGCTGTCCCAGCTGTAGACCAACAACCAATACAGCAGCTTTAGCTCTCTGTCTTCCTCTCTGTATGTCCCTTTCTTCTTCCAGTTTGTTCTTTCCTTTATTTTATCTGATATTTACTTATTATCACATGGGTGAATCAACAGACAACAGGACAGAAGAGCCAGAGCTTTATGAAAATTATCCAATCAGCTAAGGGTTGTAGTCAGGATGATAATTTAGACCATGAGGATGGGTAAGTTTCTCTTAACTACTCATTGTATATTCATAGACAAGTCTAATTCTAGGCAAGTCTTTTTGAATTGATTGATAAGAGTATATCGGAATCCAGATTCACAAGGGTTTGTGTTTTCTGCGGAAGCAGTACTGGAAACAAGGATTGTTACAGAGATGCTGTCATTGAACTTGTTTTTACCTTAAATTCTTGGGTATGCCAATGCCTATCCTATTTTCAGCCACTTTCACTTGTTCTAACTTTTGTCTGTCTGGTTTACCATTTGCAGGATCATACCCCGGATTCTGATGAGCAAAGAGGTGCAAAATCTCAATCAGTCTTGAGTTGAGTACATTTTGTTGGTTTGAACTAGTATTGATATATGTATGTGTGGAAAACCCAGATAACAGGTGATTCAGGGAAATCGCGAAAGAATAAGCAACACGGTATGTAGATTCAGATGATCAAGCTTATATCTCAGGTGGTTGGAATGAGTTCCCTGTTGCTAATGATCTTAACCCGGGGGACACTTCCTTTTTCGAGTTCATCGAAAAGGGGGAAAGGCCTGCACTCAAAATGTGTGGTAAGTTAACCTTTCTGAGAAGTCCTTGTTCTGCAAAATCAATGTATTTGAACTCACTGTGGAGCAATTTGACGTTTCTGAATATCTTCGCTTCAAAGAAGAACTTGTAGATGGGCCATAAGCATTCTGTTTTTTTCCCTGGTTCTAGTAACATTCAGGGGACACATATATATGATAGTAGAACTCACTGCTTTCATACTTTATTGTTTACGTTATGCTTTTCCTGAATGATGCTTTAGGTCCGATGATCCCTATGTACTTGAGCTTGATTTTGAACCTATATGTGATTTCCTTCGACCACACAAACATAAAGGCCATGTAAGTTTTGCAATGAAAAGAAACTTGTTTAAGAGTGTGTTTGCTTGTAAAAGTTTAATCTTCAATCCTGTTAGATTCATAAATTACCATATGTTGCTTTTAGCTTCAAATTCCAATTAGAATAAGCACTGAATTAAGTTAAATGTGCAGTCCTTGATGCTGAACGATCGGATTCAGACTATATCTCGACTTCAGTCTACCCTTGCTAAGGCAGAATAATGTATTTTTAAGCTTCCGCGTGATAATTTTTGCAGATAATTTTTTGGTATACATCATTTTATTGTATAAGCTTATTGCGTTAATTTACAGGTGGTTTATATACTGGATCAAGTACGTGCCTTAGAGAATGAAATGCTTCTTAGAATACAGCAGCGGGGCCTGGATGTCAAACCCAGGATTCTGATTGTAAGTATATATGCTTAGCTTAGGTTCAGTGTCTCCAAACATTTCCTTTTCGAGTAGTGTCGAATTCTTGAATGCTTTTCTCCATATAAATGCATTTTGGTTTCACTTTTCAAGGTGACCAGGCTAATTCCTGATGCAAAAGGGACGACATGCAATCAGCGGAATGGAAGTGCAAACAAAGATGGATAAAAGTGGTGAAGTTTTTATTAGATATGGCTGGACTGAATTTGCTAAAAAAATGGGATAAAAGTGGGAGATGCCTTTATGTTAGAACTGGTTAAAGGAGAACCGAAAACACACGGTGTGATGAATTATTACGGAATGTCTTATGTGGTTCTTAATTTTAGTTCTAATTTTTGCAATATTAATGTCAAGACGAGTGTATAATTGTTGATTGTATGAGTGTATAATTGTTGATTGTATAAATAGATTGTTGAATGACAATATATGGTTATGTTTGCTACTCAATGCATTGAAATATATTCTCAAAAATCATTTTTTTTTATCATTGACCAGAAATTCCCCATAACATAAATGGTATCTGAAAAACTAGAATTTTCACTTTATTCTGCTTCAATCAACTTTCCGTCCTCCTCTATTCCTTCGTCATGCGTGCCAAAGGGTTCTACTTCAAGTCTAACTCAAACATCGAAAGATATGTGTGAAAATGTTTACATTTCTTATCGTTGAAAGACTAGGATTCAACTCGGAGTGAATTAAATGTCCTGGAAAAAAGAAGAGACTCCGTCTTACCTTTAGATCCGACCTGCCAACATACATTGTGGGAGAAGACTCTTCCCCATCATCAGCCAATTAAGCGGCTCATAGGCAATCTACTTAGGTGAGGTTGTTATCAGATATCCCTTCTTGCCACAAGGGTCAACACATAAACCATTCTTAAACTTCGTTATTCTTCTGACGTCATCCACCTTTCGGGACCGGATCCCAAGTTCTCCATTGATCATCTGACATGGTTAAATCTTATCAGAGCATATCTAAGAAAACTGCTCTTGCCTCTACCCCTATACCTTTTTCTCCTAATGGTAATACGACAAAGCAATTCCGAGTATGAGATTAGGCAGGCTAGAAAGCCTGCGAATCTACTACTATGACAAGGTTAAGCAAGTCGTATAATGTTTTTTCGTTCGCCAGTAAAAAACGCACAGCAGAAAATCGTTCATAAAAAACAATTAGCGACAGACAAATCCCGTCGGTAAAACTATGAAGTTGTGAATTACCGACGAATTTCCGACAATGTCCGTCGCTAATGTATTTCTTTTAATGTTCAAAAATCAGTTCTAGCGGCGGTTTAAACCGCATCTAGAAAAATGTCGCTATAAAAAACCCTACCCCGACGTATGAGAAAAACCGTCGGTAATGTAGCAACAGTGGCAATTACAATACTTTTGCGACACTTACAAAAACCGTCGGTAAACAATATAGCGACGGTTTAAACCGTCGGTACAGGAGAAAAAAACCGTCGCTAAAAACCTTTTTTTTTGTAGTATATTCTCTCATACTATTAAACTTGAATGATTTATAGGTAGTCCAAAATATTTTTCAACCACCTTTCTGAATTTGACAAACGTATCAAAGACCTTGAATTTCTGTTTGAGAAAATAAATTAATGAATATTTGACATAATGATAAAAAATAGGACATAGTAAGAATAACAATGATGTGACTTGATTTAAATAGGACCTTATACATATGAACAAATTAATTCAAGAGGTTGAGAAGCAACAATATTAGATCGCACAATGGTTAATGTGTAAATTTTACTTAATAAACAAATCTCACAAAAGGAGGAAATTTTATTATCAAAGTAAAATGTAACATTTTAATTTAGGACTAATTACTTATCTAGTCCATTTGAAGGGGTCATTAACATATTTGATACACTTCCTTTTTATCTTATCAAATTAAACATTTTCATCCACTTTGGACAAAAATATTCTTATTTCAATTCACCTTCTTCCTCATACTCTCAACGTCTTCTTCGCCATCAAAGAGAGTCACAGCCAAAACTAAAAGTAGAGATGAAATATTTGTATGAATGTCCTTTGAATTTGGTGATCTCAGGAATATGTGTGATGAATTCGGTTTCGTTAGTGATTTTGAGATTATTGAAGTATTCTAAATTTGGAAAGTAAACACAAAACAGATGAAGCTTTCCAGTAGAAATGGTATGTTTTTAGCTTATACGTCTGCTTTTCTCGCTGGTCTTGAATCTTTCTTTATCTGTAACTGTATGGTTTCAATTTCCTCCATTTTCCTCCACTTTTGTTGCATATGTGACAAATTTCGCCACAAATACGACAACAGTTGTCACATCTGCAATAGGAGCAATTTTGTCGCAGATGTGACAAATTTCGTTGCAGATGCAACAACTGTTGTCACATTTGTGACGAAATTCATCGCATATGTGACAAGAGCAACTATCGATGCGGCAAAAATGGAGGAAATCGGAAATGACGGGTTCAATGAGAAAACATTCAACTAACCAACTTCGTACTTGAATAACGTGTATGTAAAATGAAGAAAGAATACTTATATGAACTTGAATAATGTATGAATATGCTTAAACATTGGGTTGAATTATTGAATTTTGTTGTAAGAATTTGAAAGAAATGAAAAGAAGGAGGTTGGAGAAGGTTAGGGTATTTTTATCCATAATGGATGAAAGTGTCTAATTTGGTAAAATGAAAGGGAAGTGTGTCAAATATGTTAATGGATCTCCTCAAATGGGCTAGATTAGTAATTAGCCCTTAAATTTAACAATTTCCTAACTGATGGCGATATCCAATATGTCATTTAAGTTATTTATCTACTTAAATCTGGGAATATTACACCCATAGTCCCTCATCTTTGGCTTAGTTTCTTTATGGCCCCTAAACTTCAGAACTGGACCTAAAAATTTGTGAACTTTGCCATTTACTAACATAAAAGTCCCTTATAAAAGTAAACAACCTCAAAATGACATATGAAGACCTTGGCCATAGGTGTAATTTATCCAAGCAATCAATACTTTTCCATCACTGTAATATGTAAAGAATTAAGAGTTAAAGATTGGTAACTGAAAGCTCTTAGGTACCATTTTTTTTGAAATAAAGTGGCAGGAGTTAAATACCTGACTTGCCATTGTACATATAATATATAGAAGAATTACATCTCTTATTAGTTCATGCATTATTATTGTGTTAAAAAAGTACTCTTTGTATTGAGTAGAAATGAACGCTTATTATGTATTATGTCTAGTCTAGTTGACATTGGCAAACTTGTCCTGGAGATCCTTAACCACATCTTGATCCAACATAAAGGCTTTAGCAAGAATATCAGGATTAATGGGTGGATTAGGACCAAAGACAGCATTAGCAATAGTAATAACACCTGGATTTTGGCTGTTAAAACCAGCAAAAGCAACACCTTTAGTCTTAGCAATATTGAACTGGAAGTGAATTAGTCCAATTGGGAATACAAAAACATCTCCTGGGTAAAGTGTTTTAGTGAAGAGCTTATTAGGATTAGATGTGACGAAACCAACAAGGAGAGTTCCTTCAATCACAACAAGGATTTCAGTGGCACGAGGGTGAGTATGAGGAGGGTTTAATCCACCATTTGGTGCATAGTCAAGCCTAGCCAATGATATACCAAGTGTGTTAAGTCCTGCTATTTGATCAACATTTAATAACGTTACATTTACTCCGTTTGCATTATTTGTATCTCTTGGTACATTCAGTCCACCAAAGAAGAAATCTTCTGCCACTGTCTCATTTGGGTTCTTGCAGAACTTCCCATTCACAAAAACTGCATTCATTAATATATATTCCAAATTAACATTCATGGATCAATGTATATTACCATAAGAAGATATGATTCTGAAAAGAATGAAATAGAGAAGTTGAGAAATTAATACCAGCATTCTTGGGCTCAGCTATGGCTACACAGAAATCCTGGAGGGGGCTAGGATCATAAGCAGATGCCAAAGAGGAAGCCAATGCTAATATAGCTAAAGGTACAAGGAATTTAACACTTTTCATTTTTTTTTCTTTCCCTTGATCGAGATAATTTAAGAGATGCCTTAAGCTTAATTATATCTAAAGATGTCTCAAGTGTGAGAAGCCTAATTGTATCCCATGAGTATTTATAGGTGAATTTTTTTGAAATGTCCAGTGCCAATTACTCAACACAATAAATTGATAGAAAACATATTATTTATTAAACTTATTTTTTTTCCTAATTAGCTTAGCTCACTGCTGCATTGCTCTCTTATGGAATAAGTCTTGTTTACTCAATTTCTAGTGAATTCAGAGTTTTGAACGAGTTATTAAAAACTAGAGCGATTCAAACCTTTTGAATTTAGCTAAAGTATAGGCATAACTAGTTGGGAGTTCAATATCAGATTAGCTAATATATCCATGAAGGAAATTAAAATAAAAAAGCAATGTAAATTAATTAAGAGGTGGTCTTATAATGGTAGTAAAGTAATCAGAGTTGTTATAAAGATAGGTAGAGCTGATAATGGTATATACCGTTTTGCTGACATTTCTTGTTCCTTCAATTATATTTAGATTTTCCATGAAGACTTACCTTCATTAATTTATACGTATCCTTTTATTTCATAATAAGTTTTTCTTCCAATTCGTAATTTGATAATAAATTTTTCTTCCAATTCGAAATTGGCTTGGCTCACTATATTGCTCCTTGGAACAAGTCATGTTTCCTCAATCTCTAAGTGAATAGAGAGTTTTCAATGACTTGTTAACTAAGAGTTTTGATAGAATAGAGAGTTGGGAAGAGTAAACAAGGGAAGGGAAGGGAAGCATTAACCTTATTTTGTTTGGAAAGAAGGTAAGGGTTCATAAGAGTTCATAAATTATTAAATTATTGTTATATTCACCGATAGCGAGATACTTTTTAATAATAAATTATTATTAAAAAATAAAATAAAGAAACACTAAAATTGGAGATGCTTTTAGTGATTTGAGGAGTCACTAAGAGGCTTGGAGCTGATTTTTAACTTTATCTCTTCAAATTTTAACTTAAGTGTCAAACTAAGAGGCGGTTGGAGATGTTCTAATCCTAGTTAATCTTAAGAAGTTTAGTTGGCTTTTCTGGAGATGCCAACCTAATTAGGATGTTCAGGTTGCTATTCCTTTTCGGCTTCTATTCTTCAATAAAAAAAAACAAGTGTAATCGTGATGTTCAAGCACAATAGTAGAAGGAATTACAATACTTGTGGTGACAATAATAACTATTAAAATTGTGGATTCCTTATTACCCTCCTCAAGCATGTTGTGAACAACTATGGCCTTGTCCCATAGCAACTGAAAATGAGATCACGAGATACCAAAGAGCTAAAATTTATGTCTGAGAAAATAAATCCATCAATATTTGGTATAATAATCAAAATATCATATAGTAAGAATACCCATGATGTGACTTGATTCAAGGACCTTATACATATGAACAAATAAATTAATTCAAGAGGAAAATATATTATCAGAGGAAAATATAATATTGGAATTTAACAATTCAAGTACTAGTGCATGACCTAAACAAGCATGATATCAAGTAAAAGTTGCTAAATTTATTCGAACCGATACTGAGACTAAACTGGAAGATAATAGAGTCTATATTTGCACTCCTCACTTGAGGAGTATTTTCTTCATTTCCAAATCTTTAATAACAAATGAATCAATAAAAAATTCAACATATATATTATTAGAGACAGTAAGAGAACAAATAAAAATCAAATTCTGAGAGGTAGATGGAACATGACAAAA
Organism: Euphorbia lathyris; assembly: GCF_963576675.1. Classification (NCBI taxonomy): domain Eukaryota; kingdom Viridiplantae; phylum Streptophyta; class Magnoliopsida; order Malpighiales; family Euphorbiaceae; genus Euphorbia; species Euphorbia lathyris. Next base: position 30,425,374 of record NC_088918.1, read on the forward strand.
CGTTTCTAAAATCAAGAGTTTTATTGTTTAGAGGACAATTAAACGAACCAACAAAGTGTATAGCGAGTTTAGAACCATTACAAATAATAACTTTCTTAACACCCTGGTATTCATAATGAATTGTTAGACTTTCCATGTTCGATTATGAGATTATGTGCTCCATAGTCCACGGTTGATAGGATAGATTGGAATTGAGGCAATATTGGACTAGTGTGGACAAATTGTTGGGGAATGAACATGCAAAGAGTTAAAAAAAAAGTATAGAATTGAAGCAATATTGGCCTATGGTGTGGACAAATTGTTGGGGAATGAACATGCAAAGAGTTTAAAAAAGCATAAAAGAAAAATAAAATGTTTCTTTTTCTTCTGAACCCATGAATCATGTTATTCCCATTAATTGATATATCCAAATGAATCATGATCGTGGAAAGTGTCAAATCCCATATATGAGGGGTAAATTACATCTATGGCCATTACACTTTTAAACTTTTTAACATAAAAGCCAATTCAATTGTTAACCAACCATTATCATCACTAACTCCACTTTGAACATGTAAATACCTTCTCTCTCATTCCTATCAATTTCCACTATTCCTATTTTACCCATTTATTCTCCCTCTCTTATTCTTTTGATCATTGTTCACCTCATGCTCTCATCATTGGAGCTATCTTTTTATGGTTGATTTGATTACTAATGTAAAATAAGCTCCAACCATGGTCCTATACCTTTTAACTTTCCACACCAGAATATTGTAACCTAAATAGCCATATCCACCTGGAAAACTGGAATGATAAATGTAGGAACTTATTCAATTCTTCTTCTGAATGTTAAAATTCCCGAGTCCATGTACTCATGTGCTTTTTTTCTTAAACTAGTCACACTTCTTAATTGAGTGATTTAGGTTTGCCCCATAATATAGGCAATTTACGATCCTTTTTCCTTGAGTCATAAAATCTATCTGACATATAGTCCAATATAATTTCTCCATTGGAATAATAATACTACTTTCTTGGGTTATGTACTCGTACCAATCATCATCCATGATTGCGTTAATTAGTACTAGTGCTACCTCTATGACCTGCTGGGAGAGGGTTGTTCTTTATATATGGCTTATAACTCGTTTGGTTAAATTTAAACCACCCCACCTTGACTAATATTTGTACGTTCCTTTTAAAAGCAAGGCACCCTTCTATTGAATGCCCTGCGGATCCACTATGATACTCATGTTTTTCATTTAGGTCGTACCTTTTCAGATATCCCGAAGTTAAAAGTGCCATATGAGTGACCACGGCTTGCCTACTTTGCTGAAGCTATAGAAACAATTCTACACATGTAATTGGTATGAGGTCAATTAGTTCAAACTACCTTTTACATCCGTCCCTTTAATTTTCAAAATTGTTCTCCATAGGAACATTAGCCATGTAATTGTCTCGAGGCATAGTACGTCTGCAAGTGGGTATTTCCCGAGTGAAGTCTATCATGTGTGTCTCTTCTTTCTTCTTAAGACCATTTCCGTTTTTCTTGCTTCATGATTTGTCTTTATAAATGGCCTCTAACTTTCCACTTCTGAAAGCCACTTTTACCCTCTTGCATGCCCAAATAAAATTTGAGAATTGTCGCACTCCTCAGAATATTTGTTTTCAAAACTAGAACATACATGAGAGATAAATTGATGATATTCGTTCTCCATTTTAATAAGTATGTGGCCATTGTCCATAACTGGAACTTTTGGTTTGTCACCGCAAGAAATATTTCCTTTGGTAGATTCATTAAAATTATAGAAAAAATCTTTATTTTCCATTATGTGATTGCTTGCTCTTAAATTAAGATACCAATACTCCTTACTCCTTTCTTCATCTCCACTATATGTGAGCAACAAAGTTGATGTCCATCTTTATAAGAATTGGTTTTACACTCCGCTACATAGTGACTAATTCTTGACAATTATAACATCACACATGACCTTTGTCAAGTCAACCTCGTCCTCTCGAATTCCAATGTTGTAAATTTGTTGCTTTGTAAAATTTCAGCCTCTATAGCCTCTTTTATTACCTCCATGATTCGAGCCACAACCTCTGCCTCTTGCTCTTCCTATTTCATATTCGTCTAGAAACTGTTTATTTTCATCTTTTTCATTTAAATGCAACTTTGCTTGCAAAGCTTGAGTCACAAGTTCTTCTATTATCTTTAATTTCTCCTCATGGGCTTGTAGTGCACCCAAGAGTTGATCTAATATCATCGTCTCCATATCCTTCTATTCTTCGATAGCAGTCACCACACATAATCAAATTTTAGAGTCAAGGAGCTAATGATTTTTTTCTACCACAAGAACATCACTGTCTCTCCATATCTCTTCAACTGATCGGCAATCGCTCGCTAAGGTACTAGTAAAGTCCTCAATCGATTCTGACTTCTCTTCATCTTGATTTTCTCATACCCACCACTAAAGGTTTGCAAACGCACCTGATCACCTTATATTTTCCCTTTAAAGAATTCTCAAGAATGTACACTTCCTTCACTTTGGTTGCAGTACATGTTCTCATCCAAACACATATGGATAAGTGACAATGCTTATTGGTCTTTGATTTCTTTTACTTCTTCAAATTCTCCCTTGTGCAATCGTGGATTGCTCCTCATTTTCTGATTGCGCATATCCATTTTCTATCATGTCCCACACATTTTGGGATCTCAATAGAGCCTTCATTCTAATGCACCGGTTGTCATACTACAAGAAAACAGACTTTTTGTGGGGAAAATTGTTCACACAGAAGATCAAAAATTCGCCACTAAAGGTCTTTTGTGGGAAAAAAAAATCGCCACACGTTCGCCACTGTTAGAGCAACGTTAAAGGTATGTGTGATGAAAAATCTTTTCGCCACAATTGATATACATCTGTGGCGAAATATTATTTCCCCACAAAATAGTGTATCTATTGTGGCGAAATCCCATTTCGTCAGAATTGGTTTTTATGACGAAAATAATCACCACTGTTATATACCAACTCACCATAAAAAATAATATTGAAGTGGCTCTATGCGCAATTTTTGTGGAGAAAATTTCCCCACTAATATTTCTATTATTCTGTGGGGATTTATCGTCACAAATATGAATGCGTTTTGTGGGGAAACTTTCCCCACTAATTTTGCTAATATTTTAATTTTAATGCAGAAACTGAAATCCCTTCGAAACAAAATTGCTTTTTATAAAGATATTCAATTCCAACTATTATATTTACTTTTAATTATTTAGATATTCATTACTAAATATTATATTTCGATATACTTACAATTAAAACTAACAATAATCATTAATAATTCTGTATTTTACAAAAAAGCATTCAAAATTAAACCTTATAAACATAGAAATAATATAATACTGCAATGTTAACAAAAATATCACTGAAGATTTACAAATATCGTTTGCTCTTGTAGTTGGAGACCCTTCAAAGAATTGTCAAGTGCCAAGTGAAGGTACTTACCAACTGAAGCAAAAGTATAGCCAATATTTTTTAAACCAAACTAAATAATAAGAAAATGTCAACATTTAGTGTCAATAAGGAAAAAACTTCTTCATGCGAGATATAAGTTTAAATCTTTTGCTCAGCCTCAAACTGCTGTTGAATATCAATTTTTAATGCTTGACCGGGATGAAATTTTAACACTGCTCATTTTTGTAAGCAACGTTCACCTGTAAGTATAACAATCACCAACATTATTAGGGAAAAAACTCAAAAAAATATGCAAAATTACTACTCAATCAACCGTATTTTCATTAAACTCGAGAACTTAATCGAATAGAATCAGAAAACTTAAAATATAAGTAACATGATTGATCATAGTTAATTAATTGCATGGTTATAACAAACTAGATTTGTAGATTGCAAAATAAATTGATTCAAAAATAATAACAGGATTACATAAGAATGCTAAATATAGTCATATTCCCCAACCTGGCACAATGTATTAACGCAGACAATTAACAAAAAATTAACCGATGAACAAATTAAATACAACAGAGCAGTTAAATTCAACTAACATGTCCAAGGAAAATGTAAAGTAGAATAAAATAAAAGCATTGAAGATTTGCTGTCTGTTTTACACAAGGCACCTAACGTGTGCTGTGTTAAAGAGAGGATAAATTGCATAAACTGTCTTTGCGTTTTGCTGTCTGTTTCACAAAGGTTATTGAGCAAGATAGACTAAAAATCCAATGACTTTCGTTAAAGATAAAGAATCATTGAGCTTATACAAACGTAAAACCACAAAGCAAACAACAGCAACTTACAACTAATGATTTGGAAAAAGAAAAGATGCAAAGACATACAGCAACTCTGCAGCAACTTGTGCTGCTAGAACCCACCGAGACTCTTAGAACAACTCTCTAATAGTCCACCAATGGCTTCACTGTTTAAAGAAAACAAATATTGTCGTTGAAATAAGTTACTGGTGTATAATTGAAGCGAAATATACTATATTTGCTGAAAACAAAAACCTTATTATTGCAGCTATAAATTTGGAACAGAATTCAAACATTACATATTTGCAGTGGTAATCTAATACAATGCAAACACAAAATATTCTTGCGAAATTCATAAAAAGAAAAAAATATCTCTGTTTTTATATAGTTGTAATTAGATCGAGAGCCTTCTACATAATCAAATGTTTCACTATAAATATGCAGAAAAAAACGTAATTCTTGCCAAATGCATTGGATTGAGAAATAGAGATATAATTGAAGAGATTCAGCTAGAATTTTTTGCAAACAACTGCTATGCATTTTATATATTATCCCCTGTTAGGAATAATTGAAATTACGATAAACGAAAATAAGCAAAACACACAAGAATTGGTTACCCAGTTCGCCACTCAATATGAATGACTACGTCTGGGGGCACTACCAAGCCAGGATATTTACTATAATGAATGAGATGCGGATTACAGAGAAAGAGGTTACATTTATACTCCAGAAGAAGTTGGATCGCTGCAGTTGGGCCCATCGCTTCAGTTGGGCCTATATATATTAGTCTCCATAAGCCCAACAATCTCCCACCTGGAGACTAAATCCGTCATCTGATGGTAGTGCCATGTCTTTAACTTAATTACCAAGGCCAGCTGAAGCCATACATAGCTTCAGCTTCTCTAAGGTTACAACCTTAGTCAACATGTCTGTAGGATTCTCTGTGCCTGGAATCTTCATCAACTGCAATATCTTCCTGTCCAAGAGATGCCGTATGTAGTGATACTCCAACTCTATGTGCTTTGTTCTTGAGTGAAAGGCGGGATTCTTTGCCAAATGAATGGCACTCTGACTGTCGCTGTACAGAATAGGATCCTTCTGCTCCTTTCCCAACTCACACAAGAAATTCTGCAACCATACCATCTCCTTACTAGCCTCAGTCACTGCAACGTACTCAGCTTCTACAGTAGACAAAGCCACCACCTTCTGCAGCTTTGAAGCCCAAGAGACAGCAGTACCACCCAATGTGAAGACATATCCGGTTGTACTTCTTCCCTTGTCAAGGTCACTAGATGCCAAATCTGCATCCATATATCCTGTCAACATAACTTTCTTGCCCTCAAAACATACATGTTCAGTGGTTCCCTTCAGGTATCTCAAAATCCACTTTACTGCTTCCCAATGCTTCTTACCAGGGTCTCCCATGAAACGACTAACAACTCCCACAGTATGTGCAATATCCAGCCTTGTGCACACCATTGCATACATCAAGCTGCCAATTGCTGAGGTATACGGAGTTCTCTCCATCTGGACTCGCTCTTCTCTGCTCTTGGGTGAGTCATGTTTAGATAGCTTGAAATGGCTACCCAAAGGAACCGTAGCTGGCTTGGAATCTTGCATGCCGAATCTAATCAAGACCTTCTTGATATACTCAGCTTGTGAGAGATACAACTTTCCAGCCTTCCTATCTCTTTCAATCCTCATGCCCAGAATCTGCTTAGCTTCTCCGAGATCTTTCATAGCAAACCGCTCAGATAACTGCTTCTTCAGTTTTCTCACTTCTCGAGCACTCGACCCTGCAATCAGCATATCATCAATATATAATAGTAAAATTATGTAGCCTTTATTCAATTTCCTGAAGTAACAACAATGATCGGCTTTACTCCTCACGAACTCAATTTCGTGCATGAATTCGTCAAATTTCTTGTACCACTGTCTTGGAGCTTGTTTCAGACCATACAAGCTCTTGTTCAACTTGCACACAAGCTCAGCATTATCAGACTCATAGCCCTGAGGTTGCTTTATATAGATGTCTTCATCTAAGTCCCCATGAAGAAATGCCGTTTTTACATCCATTTGCTGCAGCTCCAAATCTTCTGCAGCTACCATACTCAACACTAAACGAATAGTAGTCAGCTTCACCACTGGAGTAAAAACGTCAGTATAATCTATGCCGTACCTCTGCTGAAAGCCTTTCACGACCAGCCTTGCCTTGTAGCGTTTGCTACCATCAGCCTCTTCTTTGATTCTGAAAATCCACCTGTTTTGTAGAGCCTTCTTACCCTTTGGAAGCTCAACAAGTTCCCAAGTGCCATTGGTCATCAAGGAATCCATCTCATCTTCTATTGCAAGCCTCCACTTGCTCGCATCCTCTCCACGAGATGCTTCCAAGTAGCTTTCTGGTTCACCACTATCTGTCAACAGCATGTAGTTGCTTGTAGGCGTGTACCTGTCAGGTGCTCTACGCTCTCTAGTGGATCTGCGCAGTGTAACCGGTGGAGTTTGGGGTTCTTCTACCTCCTCCACAACTGCCTCCTCCACAACTGTCTCCTCCACAACTACCTCCTTGCTCCCACCAGAATTCGTGATGTCTAGGTCCACGACCTCTAGTCCTGCATCACCAGTATCAGATGCGCCCAGACTATCCTTGTACATTATCTGCTCATTGAAAACAACATCCCGACTGCGAATAATCTTCCTGTTCTGACTGTCCCAGAACCGATATCCGAAATCATCACCACCGTATCCAATAAACGTGCACTTAATAGACTTCGCATCCAACTTACTTCTCTCAAGGGGAGCAATATGAACATATGAATCACATCCAAATACTCGTAGAAAGGATAGATTTACCTGTTTGCCACTCCAAGCCTCTTCAGGAATACCACTCTCCAAGGGACTTGATGGCCCTCTGTTGATGAAGAATGCTGCAGTGTTAACTGCTTCTGCCCAGAACGTCTTCGAAAGTCCGCACTTCAGCCTCATGCTTCTAGCGCGCTCACACAGAGTTCTGTTCATTCGTTCTGCAACTCCGTTCTCCTGAGGAGTTCCTTTCAGAGTCTTCTCCATGCGAATTCCATTCTCAGCACAGAATTCCTTGAATTCTGTAAGCTCATACTCTCCACCATTGTCAGACCTCAAGCACTTTACCTTCAAACCTGTCTCATTCTCAACCAGGGCCTTCCATTTTCGAAAGGAATCAAAAGCATCAGATTTCTTTCTCAGAAAATAGATCCACACTTTCCTAGTGGAGTCGTCAATGAGGGTCATATAATACAAAGCTCCACCAAGAGATTTCACAGGTGCAGGACCCCATAGATCGCTATGAACTAACTCCAACTTCTCTTTCTTCAAAGTTCTGCCACCCTTAGAGAAACTGACTCTTTTCTGCTTCCCAAAAATGCAATCCTCACACAGCCCAAGATCAGCAGATTTCAGACCCGGCAACAGACCCTTTGAACACAGCAGTTTCATCCCCTTTTCACTCATGTGACCAAGATGACAGTGCCACAAATCTGCATTGACATTCTCCCTCACGACATCAATGCTATTGAAAACGTTGTCTGTTAAGTACAACGATCCAACCTTCTCACCACGGGCAACCACCAGGGCTCCTTTGGTCATTTTCCAAGCACCACCTGCAAAGATTACACAATAACCTTCATCATCCATTTGCCCAATTGACAACAGATTTCTCTTTAGGCCATGAACATGCTTTACTCCAGACAGCTTTATCACAGATCCATTCGGAGATTTGATCGAAACATCTCCCTTCCCTACAATCTCCAAGGGCTCATCATCAGCAAGATAAACCTTTCCGAATTTCCCAGGGGTATAGTTTTCCATCAAATCTGCACTACTACATGAATGAAATGAAGCTCCTGAGTCTAATACCCAAGACTCCAAAGGACTTCTTACAATCAATACCAGGGCTTCTGCTGCTGTTTCTGCAGTTGAATTGCTCAGAATCAACGCATCACCAAAATCCTCACTGGCTGAATTCACTGACTTCTCCTTCTGCGGTGCCTTGCATTCACTCTTGTAATGACCATTCTCATTACAATTCCAGCACTTGATGTGGCTCTTGTCCTTCACAGGTTTCCCTCTCCCCTTGGACTTAGACCTGCCACGATTCTGCTTTGACCTGCAATCTGACCTGCCCCGATTCTCTGCATTCAAGGCTGATCCAGATGTGGAACCTGACTCTTTCCTGCGAATCTCCTCGCTTATAATCAAGTCTCTGACATCATCAAACCTAAGTTTTTCTTTCCCTGCTGAAGCACTTAGGGCAGTAACCGTGCCGCTCCAACTCTCTGGTAAAGAAGATAACAGAATTAGGGCTAATACCTCTTCGTCGAAATCAATATCTACAGAACTTAATTGAGTGATTGTCATATTAAAATCATTCAGGTGCGTCGCCACTGCTATATTCTCCGTCATCTGCAGATTAAACATTTGCCGCATCAAATGAACTTTATTTGCCACGGAAGGCTTCTCGTACAACGAACTCAAGATCTCCAACATCTCCTTCGTGGTCTTTGCCTTCACCGTGTGATGCGCCACGTTTCTGGACAGCGGCAGGCGAATCACGCTCATCGCTTTTCTGTCCAACAACTTCCACTCTTCATCATACATATCCTCTGGCTGCTCACCCAGAGGCTGGTACAGATCTTTACCGTACAGGTAATCCTCGATCTGCATCTTCCAGAAACCGAAATCCGAACCATCGAATTTCTCCACAGGGGTTTTTCCATCTCCCATCATAATTACCCTCGCTCTGATACCAGTTGTTAGGAATAATTGAAATTACGATAAACGAAAATAAGCAAAACACACAAGAATTGGTTACCCAGTTCGCCACTCAATATGAATGACTACGTCTGGGGGCACAAGAGTTGGATCGCTGCAGTTGGGCCCATCGCTTCAGTTGGGCCTATATATATTAGTCTCCATAAGCCCAACATCCCTGATGAACAGAGGGCCAAAAGCAAATCAGGATTTGAAGAAGGACAAGTTATTATACAAATCTGAAGAAGAAATCAGAGATATACCATAAGTGAAAGTGTAGAGTAGGGATTGAGATTCTACTATGACCTCCAGAATGTTGAACAGGGTGAGAGAGATTTGGGCATTCATGTGTGGTTCACCTGATATATATATATATATATATATATATATATATATATATTTACCATTTGTTCCCGATTTTTCCCTTGACTGACTCTGTTCACCGGATTCACTACCATCCACCCCCTTCTTCTCCTTCTTCTTCGAGTTGTTGCTGTTCGAACGCCCTCTTCTCCTTCTTCCCCTACTGTTGTTTGATAGCTTCTCCTTCTTCTTCGGAATCAGAGAAGAGTTTCTCTCTAGTTTCCGATTTTGAAGAGAGAAAGGAGGAAGGAATAGAGAGAGATTCGATCGGAAACGGGACAGCCATGGAAGGCAGTTGAGCTTTGGCTTGGTGAGATGGCAAGGAAGAAAAGAAAATGAGGAAGAACGGAGAAGGTCGGCTGATACAAACGAGCAAAAACCCTAAAATTCAAAATTTATACCCATATTTCCGAATTAACCCTTCTATTTCGTCCATTTTAATTAACCCCCATTAGTCATTGTTTGTTTCAACTGAGTCCCTCTGAATTACATATTGCCTCCTCCGCTTTCACTACAAAAAAAGGGTCTACTACGACGCTAAATTTTATGGTTTAACGACGCTTTTTGACGTCTCTAAATGCTTACCCACGCTTCTCAAAGCGTCGTCACAAGCGTCATTAAATCGCGTGTCGTTAATTTTAACGACACATAAAACATTGTGTGGGTAAAATCAGTCTGACGACATACTGCATACAAGCACCGTCATGCTTCCAATGCTTATATTTTTAGTGTCGTGATTTTATTTTATTTATTTTTTTTAATTTCAGAAATTTCCACTACGTTTGATAAAACGTCGCAAAATAAACGACATATAATATTTGTTATGTCGTCATTTCGTTTCAGAAACTATTAACATCTTCTTCAATACCACAACACTTTAATTTAATTGTGTCTCCAAATTAACGACATTTAGACAAAAAAAAATATCTTCATTTAGCTACATAAAAATCAATTACGTCCCAAATATAACGACATTTTACAGCTAAAATATCGTCTTTAAATTGTGACGCTTTCATATTATTATGTCCTTAATATAACATCATTTTTATAAATAAGCGTCTTGAAGCGACCAAAAAGCTCACGACACAAATGACTATTTTCTGACACATTTTCAATGAGGTTAAATTATATATAAAAAAATAAAATTGAATGTAGCTAGACAATCAGTATAAACTGAATCAGAATATTATTAATAATTATCCAAACAAATATATCAATAATTATTTAAAATAACTTAACTATTATTTATCATGTATCTATATAGGAAAAAAATTCAAAAAGAATATGTGATTATCACTTTTTTTGCTTAGCTAAACTGCAAACATCAGCTGTCTCAAAAAAAAAAAACTGCAAACATCAGCTACTTGCTTCTCCTCTATGTTGATGCAAATTCTTCTTCTGTCACTTCTCTTTGTAAACTTCATATTAATCCAGAGCTTTCAAATTTAGAGCAATTTATCACTTTCTGATAGTACTCAACAAACAAAGATAAACAGATTAGCAAAAGAAATTTCAACTATCATCATCTAATGGGGGCTACAATGGGCTCTAATTTGGTACAATATTTCTCTTAACTTTTTAAGCTAGCACAAATAGCACCAAGAATGATATTACAACAGCAACAATGAATTAGAGGACTCTCTGTATAAATTAATTTGGAGGCATAATAATAAGAGAGCACAAATCTAACATATGTAGCTCTCAACCAAGTAAACTAGCGAAAAGAATATCTAGCCTACCCAATAGTGAAAAACAGATTGGACATAAAATCACTTTAGGGAACCTCTTTTTATCACTTATCACAACTAACCAACTAAAGAATTAGACCACTATATTAAAAATTACCTTCGGTAGGTAGTCCATTTTCCATCCGTGATTGTGACCAAACCCGGTAAATCTTCACATACAACATGATCTCTAAAGATGCTCTCAGTGTTCTTCGCTGATGGATCCATTACCAATGGATGAATGCCAATCCATGCTGAAAGTACATCTGTATATCGTACCTACAGATTATGTATTTGGTTCAGTATCAAGAACCAAACCAAGCACAAAACAAATGGAAAACTGAGCTAAATCATAATAAATATATGCTCTCAATGTTCTGTCTATATATTTGTAGTTGCATATGCATATATCAAATCACTCTTTTGGCATTTGCAATCACGCCATCTGCTGATCATAAATGTACAGTAGGCAAATCGTCATCAGTTTGAAACCTATTCATAGCATCATAAACATAGACTGCTAACCAAGGAAGTTTGCAAAAATTGGACATTACTTGGTTCAAACAAGGACATCTTAGAGAAAATGATGCACAAAAAAGATGGACACCTTAGTTATGAAATAATGGAATTGTAAACTCAAAAAAAATTGATTAATATAACACATAGTAACTGATCAATGCAAGAGCAATATATAATTTTCAGGGTAGAGCATTAGCATAACGAAATAACTAATTAACACTTGGGTGAAAAGTGAAAAGCACACTTGTACATCGTATCTACAGATTATGTCTTTTGTTCAGTATCGAGAACCAAACCAAGCACAAAACAAATGGAAAACTGAGCCAAATCACAATAAATATCTGCTCTCAATGTTCTGTCTACATAATTGTAGTTGCATATGCACACATCAAATCACTCTTTTGGCATTTGCAATTACGCCATCTGCTGATCATAAATGTACACAGTAGGCAAATAGTCATCAATTTGAAACCTATTCATAGCATCATAAACATAGACTGTTAACCAAGGAAATTTGCAAAAATTGGACATGACTTGGATCAAACAAGGACATCTCAGAGTAAATCAAGTTCATATTTTTGCATGCAGCTAGTTCTTTTATATGGAGGATTGCGTTCCATAATTTTCCATTTTATACTCATGCTGTAATTGACAATAATATCTCTAAATGAAGTTTTATGTTTCATTAAAAAGAAAAACTAGTAATTGACTAGTCCAGTTATATGAAAAAAGGGAATGATGCATAAAATGGAATTGTGACTTGATATTTAAAATGGCTCAACAATTGAACTTAAGTCGGGATGGGAAAAAATTCCTTCCAAAAGAAGGCATAATTAGTTTTATTATAGAAATTATGTTTCAAATGGAAAATTTAAAACAAAAATGTACCATGTCCCAAGTCAAAAGTCACGTTCTTCAACATCCTCTCGGACCCAATTTAGCGGCTCATTAAGATTAACAGTTGAAGTCATATTATGGGGCATACATTGAGTGTATGCATCCTCATCTTCAAGTTGTGTAGAAGCACCCATATCATATAGATCTCTTGGTTTTGTATGGACCACTTGAAACCAATCTTTATGCTTTGGATCTTGTACATAAAAAACTTGTTTTGCTTGAGATGAGAAAACAAAAGGATTATCTTCCAAATGATCATGTTGACGGCTGTATAAGTTGAGAACTCAGCTCGGCTCAACTCAGCTCAGCACAGCTCAGCTCAGCATAGCTCAACTTAGTTTTTTTGTACTCTGCTATATAAGCTGTATTTATCTTCAATAATATTCATTCGGTTTTATCCATTTTCATTCTCTCAACTAATTCAATATGGTATCAGAGCAAAAGGTTGAGGAATTCATGCTTTTTTAATGGTAAAGCATTCATATTCCTATCTACGTGCATTACAGACAGAATTCGAAGATGAGAGACTTGAAGATGATTTCTCTGATTCATCAGTAGAATCGACCGAAGGAAATCAAGACGATCAATCTGATTCTTCAGTAGAATCGATCGAAGAAAATCCAACAGCATCGCATCAGAGATTCGAGATGAGTCAAATTCTAGATCCGTTTCGCTCAACACTACAAACAGAAAATCCTGGTTTGATTCTGGTTCCTACGCTTCTCAACACTAGGAATTACATCTCATGGAGTTATGCGATGATTCGAGCTCTTCGGGCTAAGAGAAAACTTGATTACATCTTAAAGGAAGATTTCGAACCAAAGGAAGATACGCCGGAGCATATTCGGTGGGAAGAAGAAGACAGCCTTGTGTCCTCCTGGATCTGCAATTGTATTTCAAAGGAGTTTGCTGAAGGTTTTCTCTACACTACTTCTGCATATGCTTTGTGGAAAAATATCAAACAACGCTTCGGTGCGAACAATGGAATCCTCTTTTTCCGTCTGAAACAAGAGGTAAACAATATTATTCAAGGTTCAATGTCAGTCACTTCTTATTTCACAAAGCAAAGAAAAGTCTGGGATGAAATGGCAACATTGAGGCCTATTCCTTCTTGTAGTTGTGGAGTTCAGAAGTACTGTAACGAAGATCAATTGATGCTGTTTCTTGGTGGCTTAAATAATGAGTTTGAGCATGTTAAGAATCAGATCTTATTGATCGATCCTTATCCAGAGTTAAATACAGCTTTCTCTATGGTTGTACGTGTTGAGAAACAAACTGACTCAGAGAACACAGTAGAATTTTCTACTACAACTGTTAATGCAGTTCATACTCGCAATGTTGATTCTCTTAAGAAGAAAACTGCTCTTGCGAAGGCAGATAAGCAATGTTCACATTGCAAGAAAGGAGGTCATGTCAAGGAAGAATGCTTCAAAATTGTTGGCTATCCGGAATGGTTCAAGTCAAACTATAAAGGAAAGAAGCCTCAAGCAGCTTGTGTAGCCTATGAGATTGATTCTCCATGTGAAGTGCAAAATGACAAGCTCACTGAAGGCTCTTCTTCAGGAATGTTTGATAAAGGATTCTTTGAGATGATGCAGAGGAAAATGCACAAATATTTCAGCGGCAAAGGCACGGGAGGCACAGGAGCTACTAGAACTGATTTCTCTGCTTTTGCTAAGGGAGATTGCAGTGGTATTGTACACTCTCATGCTCTCTCAATTAATTCTAATACTGTTAAAACTAGTGATAACCAAACATGGATTGTTGATTCTGGAGCTAGTGCTCACATGTGCAACAACAAAAATTTGTTTTCTAGCATTCAGAGCCTAAGAATGCCTAGAAAAGTTTATTTGCCAGATGGATCAACACAAGCTGTTACACATTTTGGAGTTGTTGATATCAACTCACAATTACAGCTGAAGAATGTGTTGTACATTCCTACCTTTCAGTATAATTTACTGTCAGTAGGAAAAATAGTTGAAGAGAATCAACTATGTGCTAAATTCCTTGTTGGAAAATGTGTATTGCAGGCCCTGGATTCTGATTTGGTCATAGCTATTGGAGAACAAACAAGTGGCTTATACCAACTACAACAATTGGGAGTAGCTAGTAAGAAAGATATTTCTCATAGCTTTATTACTAATGTTGTTTTACAAAATAATGATGAAAATGATATGGTGCTTTGGCACAATAGACTAGGTCATATTTCATCTAGCAAAATAGCTCATATCAAAGATTTGTCATGTAAACAAACTGATCTTGTTTGTGATACTTGCCACAAGGCTAAACAGCATAGATTTTCTTTTTCTAAGAGTGAAATAAAATCTGTAAAGTCTTTTGAACTCTTACATCTAGATGTTTGGGGTCCCTACAAACAAACATCTATCACAGGAGCTAGATATATGCTGACAATTGTGGATGATTACTCTAGAATTACATGGATCTTTTTGTTTGCTAACAAAGATCAAGTTCCTTCATTAATTCAAAGATTTTTACATCTGGTCAAGACACAATTTGATGCTGGAGTTTGCACCATACGAACAGATAATGGCACTGAATTTACTGGTCGACAAACTCAACAAATATTGCAGAATTTTGGTGTTGTTCATCAAAGATCCTGCATTAACACCCCGCAACAGAATGGTGTGGTGGAATGGAAGCATAGATTTTTAGCTGAAACTGCTAGATCCTTGCTTTTCCAGGCAGGTTTGTCAAACAAATTTTGGGGAGACGCTATGTTGCATGCAACCTACCTTATCAATCTTATGCCGACTAAAGTCTTGAATTGGCAAAGTCCTTATAGCAAATTTTATGATAAAGATCCTAATTACAAAGATCTCAAGAGTTTTGGTTGTCTCTGTTATATTACAGATACACAAACTCATAAGGATAAATTTGCAGCTTGATCCTATAAGGGTTTATATTTAGGATTCTCACCTGGTCAAAAGGGTAGTAAGGTGTATAACTTGGAAACACATAAGATTGGAGTTTCTCGTGATGTTAAGTTCTATGAATCCATGTTTCCTGGAGATAATACCAGGAATCAGACAGCAGATGCCCTTGTTCCTCCTTCTGAAACCGCTGTCTTACCTTCAGATATCTCTTTTGCACCTATACATTTACCCCCCACTACTTCACCTACCAATACACCCTCAGTTAATGTCTCTGAAAATTCACATGCTCCTTCCTCTCCAACAATAATGCAAACTCTGACACCCACAAATGATACTCCTCCTACTTTTCCTGTTTCTGCAGAACCACCAACACCTGTAATATCACCTGTAAGACACACAACCAGAATTTCTAAACCTCCAGCTTGGATGCAGGATTTTGTTGTCAATCATGTTGACCAATCTTTGATTTGTACTGATGATCATTCAGCCTACTTGACAGAGATCATCAAAGTCAATGAACCAAACACTTTTGCAGAGGCCAATGCTCATCCTGCATGGCAGGAAGCAATGAAAAAGGAGTTGCAAGCTTTAGAGGATAATGAAACTTGGATTCTAACTAAGTTACCTGAGGACAAACAGACTGTTACTTCAAGGTGGATTTTCAGAGTTAAATACAATGCTGATGGAAGTGTTGAAAGGTATAAAGCAAGGTTGGTGGCCAGGGGTTTTGATCAGAAATTTGGTGTTGATTATACAGAGATTTTTTCTCCAGTTACAAAGACAGTGACAGTAAGATTGTTCATTGCTGTAGCTGCTGCAAATGGTTGGCCAATAGAGCAAGTGGACGTGAACAATGCTTATCTTCATGGTTATGTAGATGAAGATATATATATGGCTCCACCAGCAGGTTACACAAAGGCACAACCAGGTCAAGTTTGTAAATTGACTAAATCCTTATACGGGCTGAAGCAAGCAGGCAGACAATGGTATAAGGCTTTTACTTCTGTTTTGAAGAATTTGGGCTTCACTAAATCCGTACATGATTATTGTCTATTCACTAGACAATCAAATGGACATTTTACTGCCATTGTCATCTATGTGGATGATATGCTGCTGACAGGTTCTTCACAGCAACAAATAAAAGAAATTAAAGCTGCTTTACATCAGGAATTTACCATTAAAGATCTTGGTACTGCCAAGTATTTTCTTGGAGTGGAGTTACACAGGTCTGAAGATGGCATTTTGCTTTCACAAAGCAAATATATTACCGACTTGCTGATTGATACTGGTTTAGAGAACTGTACATCTGTTTCCATCCCTCTTCCAAGTGGAATACAATTAGATGATCCAGATGCTAATACTTCATCTCCTGCAATTCATGATATTAACAAATACAGGAGGATCATTGACACGCTTTTGTACTTAGGATTCACTCGTCCTGACTTGGCTTTCATTACACAACAACTTAGTCAATATATGAATGCTCCTACAGAGATGCATTGGGATGCAGCTATTCATGTGCTTAAGTATCTAAAAGGCACAAAACAGTTAGGCTTGTTTTATTCAGCTCAGAATACTTTTGTTTTGTCTGCTTTCTGTGATTCAGATTGGGACAGGTGTCAAACTACAAGACGTTCAGTGACTGGGTATTGTATTTTGCTCGGTAATAGTCTCATTTCATGGAAGTCCAAGAAACAACCTACAGTGAGCAAGTCCTCAGCTGAGGCTGAATATCGAGCCATGGCAACTACAACTTGTGAGTTAAAATGGCTTAGTTACCTGCTACCAGAAATTCAGATTTCTGTAAGCCTACCTATTCAACTTCGATGTGACAATCAAGCTGCTATTGCCATAGCTGCTAACCCAGTATTCCACGAAAAGGTTAAACATATCGACATTGATTGCCATATAGTGCGGGAGCTTTTGCAACAAGGATTTATCTCCACGCCCTATGTACCTTCACATGAGCAGTTAGCAGACTTGTTAACTAAGAACCTTACTGGTGCTCAAATGCATACAGCTTTATCCAAGTTAGGTTTGATGATATATGCTCACCCAACTTGAGGGACGGGTGTTGACAGCTGTATAAGTTGACAACTCAGCTCGGCTCAACTCAGCTCAGCATAGCTCAACTTAGTTTTTTTGTACTCTGCTATATAAGCTGTATTTCTCTTCAATAATATTCATTCGGTTTTATCCATTTTCATTCTCTCAACTAATTCAATAGATCACCTCTATGGATTAACCTAGAAAAATTAACCAAAGTGCAACCATTTTCATCCTTTTTGACACCCCTCGAACTAACATCTACCCAATCACATCTAAACATCACAATTCTAATTTTTTTATAATAATCCAACTCTATTATGTCATTAAGAACCCCGTAATAAGAAATCCCTTCCACCTCCACAACCACACCACTGTTTTGAGTTTTTCGAAGTTTTTCACGATTTTTTATGTGGAATCTAAAACCATTTATTATAAAACCACTGAATTGTCTGATTACACTGTTTGGTCCTCTAGCAATGGTTACTATTTCTTCTGAAGTATTGCTCTCTGTCATTTTTTTCACCTAACATATCATATAAAACATGAAAAAATAACTTCAATTTTATATTTGACGTGAATATGTTAATCCAACATTCATCTACCATAATTCAAAAGTAAATTACCTGGTTCATAAGCCACTCCGCAAACTTTTCTAAAAGCCACTTCTGCTCAATGCGTTGTGTAGATCTTTGGGGACAATATATTCTTCGTTGATTAGCCAAAAATTCACTACTCATAATTTTAAAAATCACTAACAAGTAATTTGAATTTATAAGAATTAAAATGAAATCAGATAAAACAAACCTCCTATATGGACTTATTTGATCATAATGAAACAACACATAACGATGGATTTGTGCAAATGGCATGTCATTAAGAATCGCACTTTCTATTTTACCTAGTATTCGTCCCCCAGATGAGAACATATACTTTTCAACATTATCAACACGATCGAAATTTCTTTGTGGGCGATTGAAAGTTGTTTCCACCCCTTGAAGATATCGTGAACAAAACGCCAAACATTCTTCTGCAACACAACCTTCCGCATTCGAACCCTCTGGATGTGCTCTATTTCAGACATTTAATTTGAACCGAACCAAGTCCCTTATGATTTTATAATTCATAAATAACATTATAATTAGTAATTTGCAAAAATTAATATGACAATAAGTAGGAATATAACATGTAAAATCTAACCTTTCAATCGAAAACATCCATCTATAATGCACAGGACCTCCAAGTTTTGCTTCTGCAACTAAATGTATTGTCAAGTGAACCATGGCAGTAAAGAAGCTCAGCAGAAATGTCTTCTCCAATCGACAAAGTGTTTCAACAACCTTTGATTCTAAAAGGTCAAGTTCATTTAAATCAAGAGTTTTGCTGCATAGTGCCTTAAAAAAAGAGCATAACTCAGTCACAACAACAAGTACTTGACGAGGCAAAGAAGATCTTAAAGCAATAGGAAAAATGTCTTGCATAAGAACATGACAATCATGACTTTTGAGATTAATAATCTTGCGCTCTTTCAAGTTCACACATCTTGAAATATTTGAAGCATAGCCATTCGGGACCTTCATAATTTTCAAAATGGTCAAGAATATTGAGATTGAGATTGGAACCTTCCAATGTTGCAGAACGGTCAGCAACAATGTTGGTAGCTCTCTCCTAATATATTAACCAATTTCCAATTAATATAAGTATAAATTGAGCACTTAGAAAATTGAATCATAATCACTACTTTATAACAATTTACCACAAGTTCTTGCGTTTGATTATTAATGAAACTTCCATCTTGTCTCTTGTGCGTAATTCCAAAAAACTCAATTTGTCCAGGTTGTTTTCCATGAACTACCTCCTATGATAAAATTTAATTAATAGTTCAGTAAACAAATGCATAGCAACTCAATGAATACATAATTAAAATACGAACTCACATATTCATTTTTCTTTCTTGCAAAACTCTTCGATCCAGTGGTATGCAATGTATTATTTTTGGATCGTGCTTCCTTGCCTTTTTCCAAAAGCTTCTGAAAAACAGTTATAACTAATAAATTGGATTCCAATAAAAAATTATAAACTAAATAGTATATTGGTACTATGCTTTGAAAAATGACCTGCGATTTTTCAGAAAACCAATATTGCATAAGCTTCATCCATTGATCTGGAAATACTCCTGTTGGAACATTGTTCTCTATTGCTTCTTTCGTCTTTTCGGGTTGAAAGTGCTTGTTTTTCAAGTCATGCTTGAACTCTCTCCATTTATGACCAATCGAGGCTAATACCCATTTTTGCACATTTTCAGTATCAGGAAGCTGAAAATATTTCTGAAAAAAAGATCAATACCATATGACATTTAATTACTTCTTCAATTCATTTTAACAACTATTGAGTAAGCTGCCTAAAGTAAAATAAATATATGGTGCAAAATCTTGTTGTAAGACTTTAGAGGAAAATCATCTAAAGGATCAAAATGGAAATGAGAATATTACTTTTTAGGTTATTTTAGTTCAATTCATACCTTAGTCAAGTTGATGATGTCCTCCTTACAGTTACGGGGCATTTTTCTCCAATCTATATATTCAATGGAGCAAAATTCTTTCCTTCGTGCTACAGTACCCAACTATCCTCCCAAAACACGAGCTCCCTCTTTAATAGGTTGGCCTAGATTGTTGCAATGAACAATAATCCTATGTCCATCGGGCAATGTCCAAACATCTTTAGCATTAGTACTCCCACGTTTTCTACGAATCATACCTTGCTCATCTATAACAATAGAATACACAATATTATTATAAGAAATTTGAAATTTATTACTGAACAAATAATTGATACAAAAACAGAAAACAACATATAAAATCTTACCTGTTATTTCTATATCAATGCCACCTTCATTGATTGTCAAGTGTTCTTGCTCGGGATTATCATTTGACTCAGAATTATTGGGTGTTTGTATCCCATTCAATTCATTATCACTAGGTGGCTGAGTACTGTCACTATCTAAATTCAAATTGTTTTCCATTTCATTTGCTTCACTTTCACTTTCACTTTCACTTTCAGTACTGATATGAATGCCTCTCAATCTTTTCCTTGCCATGTAGCCTTTTTGAAATAAACTTTAGTCTCTGAAAAAAAAACAAAAGGTAAAAAAGACACCAAATAAGTAATGGAAAAAAAACACCTGGTACAAGACATGATAGAATTAGGAATTGTATAAAAGATTCTGAGAAGTGGAGTTGATAATGTGCACAAGAAATCTGAGACATGATGTATAAATGCATTCTGTTAAGGAAAGACAAGAGGGAAAATTGGAGTTGCATTCTGTTGGGGAAAAAAGAGGGAAAAAAGAGAGGGAAAATGGAGCTCAGTCGTGGAAAAAAGATAGAAGGAAAATCATAGATATTTTATTTTAAAAGAAAAGGTAAATTATAGATAAATCAGCTAATTTTGAAGGGATTTAAAATAAAAAGTTAATTAAAAATATTTATGCACATGAGAACCACGACACCTCACAGACTTAACTAATTAAATTAGAAAATCTAAATAACTAAACCCAAATGAATTAAAATTAATAATTATTGAGGGACATTCTAGCTCAAATTAATAATTTAGTGGTTCTAGTAGCATTTTTCCCTTTTATCCTTTTTTGTACTGTCAGTTTTTCCCTTATGCTAGACACATGTAGGCTGCAGAATAGGTGAGGTTGTTTTCCTATTTTGTTTGCTTATGTACACTGTCCTTTATAGCTGGGTATTTTGCTTTGCAATGATTATGATGGAATAAAGAACTTTTGAGCCCTATTCTCCTTCTCTCTGAAATTCTTCTGTGTTGAAATCATATCTGAGTATTATTTACTCATCATGGTATCAGAGCATCAGGACAATACGAAGAATAAGAGAATTTTTCATTAAATTCATCATCAATTTTTTCATCCTTCTCCTTCTTTGATTATCGTTCTTTTCTCCCTTCTATTGAGTCCTTTCTTTTTTGCTGTTCTCCTCTTCATCCTTCACCATGGCAAATGGTGGAAATACAAAAATTACTTATCAAGAGATGTTAAATCCCTTGTTTCTTCATCCATTTGATGGTGTTGGTTCTCTTCTTGTTGATAAGCTACAAGGATCTTCTGATTACAGAGCTTGTCGTAGATCTATGGAGATTAATCTTGCTTCAAAATGAAAACTTGGGTTTGTTACAGGCGCAGTGAAGAAATCCACCGATGATAAGGCAAAAGCTGAGATGTGGGAAACATGTAACAACATGGTGATAGCCTGGTTGACCCACAACGTTTCTCCTACAATCAAAAAGTCGGTAATGTTCATGACCTCTGCTCAAGAAATTTGGATTAACCTAGAAAAACGTTTTTCTCTCACTAATGGATCTAGGAAATACAAATTGAGCAAAGAACTTTTTGAGGAAAAACAGAATAGCATGAGTATCAATGAATATTATACTGCTATAAAATCTGTATGGGAGGAACTGGACTCTTTAAACCTCTTGCCTGTTATAACTGAGTCAACTGCAGAAATAAAAACTTTGCTTGCTGCGATTGAACTTCAGCATGATGAAGCTAAGTTATTTCAGTTTCTTAATGGATTGAATGATACGTATAATGCTCAAAGGAGTCAGTTGTTGATGCAGAGTCCACTTCCCACCGTGGAAACTGCATCAGCAGCATTACAACAAGAAGAGGCACAAAGAGAGGTTTTAAACTATGCTAAGGGTGACAATGAAGCTTCTGCTATGTACAGCAGGAGTCAAGGTGATAAAACGCAGGTTTGTAATGCATGTGGAGGCAAAGGGCACAGTGCTGATAGGTGCTGGACTGTTGTAGGATACCCAAAATGGCACTCGAAGAGCAAAAATAAATCCAAAACTGCAACAAATACCATTCCAGCACTTAACCCTTCTAATTCTAGATGGAATCCAAGTTCTTCTGGATCCAAAACTTATCCTAATTCACCCAGAACTGCAGCAGCAGTTCAAACTAATGGTGTCTCAGATCAAGCGGGGTTGTTGTTTAGCCCTCAACAATTAGAGCAATTAGCAAAGTTAATGCCAAAATTGCAGATGCATCAATATAAAGGGTCAGAGACCGATGAAGAACTTGACAACCATTTTTCTGGAATGGTATCATGCTTCTCTGCAGCAGAAATGATTGGTGAATGGATCATAGACTCTGGAGCCTCAGATCACATGACACCCCACTTACACAACCTTGAGCAACCTGTTGTCACCCTAAATACACCTAAAATTAATCTCCCTGATGGCCACACTGCTGCTATATCTCACACAGGCAGTCTAGTTTTATCTGTTGGTTTGAAGCTGCATAATGTTCTCTGTGTGCCCTACTTTAAGCATAACTTGCTTTCTGTGCAGAAATTGATCCAAGACTCTCATTGTGAGGTATCCTTTTTTCCTTCTCATTGTTTAATAGTTGACTGTGCAACTAAGAAAGTGATTGGGATAGGTAAAGCCAAAAATGGGTTATATTATCTACTGAATCATAACAATACTTCTTTACTTCAAGATTTATTATCTCAGAAGAAAAAACCTGTTTGTTTAACTGCTGATTCCACCATGCAATCAGACAGTTTAGACCTAAGGCATCACAGGTTAGGTCATGCCCCAATGGCCAAACTTCGATATATTCCCTGTGTCAAAAATCTGGTTCATAAACAATCCAAGTTGTGTCTCACTTGTCCTCTCTCAAAATTCACCAAACTTCCATTTCCCTTGAGCAAATCACATGTTGTTGCACCTTTTGAACTTGTTCATATTGACATTTGGGGACCCTATAAAGTGCAAACCAGGGGTAAATATAGACACTTTCTCACAATTGTAGATGATCATTCTCGAACTACATGGGTCTACTTATTACAGTACAAGTCTGAATCATTGTCTGTGTTGGAAAGTTTCATCCAATATGTTAAAAATCATTTTAATGCTCATGTTAAGTATTTGAGATCTGACAATGCTTTGGAGTTTGATGATGCACAATGCAGAGCTCTCTTTTCACTTCATGGAGTCATCCATCAAACTTCTTGTGTTAAGAGACCTCAGCAAAATGCTAGAGTGGAGAGAAAGCATAGACACATCCTTGAAGTGGCAAGGGCTCTTCGATTTCAAGCAGGCCTACCTCTTTCCTACTGGGGAGACTGTGTCTTAATAGCAGTCCATCTTATTAGCAGGCTCCCCACTCCTATTCTTGATTACAAGACTCCCTATGAAATCCTCCATAAAACTCTTCCCTCATACACAGTATTTAGATGTTTATCATTTGCCTATAACCCTGATTTTTCTTCAGATAAATTTTCTCCCAAAGGAGTCCCATGTGTGTTTCTAGGATACCCATCCACTCAGAAGGGATATAGACTCTTAAACTTCCTCACTTCACAAATTTTCATCTCAAGAGATGTGCTCTTCCATGAATCTATCTTTCCCTTCCATTCTAGCTCCTCTTCCTCTTATATGCATCCTGTTCCAACCCTTGAATCTACCACTCCACAAACTGATATGTTTGATGACATTTACTTGTCTCAATACATTGATTCTAACGAACTTACAACAAGATCACCAAATCCTCAGCTCATCAATTCATCTTCACCTTCCTCACCTGCATTACCTGCTGTTACTTTACCAAATTCAGCATCCCCATCTCAAAGCTCTCCTGAAAATTCTATACCTCCTGCTCCCAAATGTCCTTCTCCTATTCCTCTATGAAGATCTCTTCGAACCCACACAGCTCCAACATGGTTGAAAGACTTCAATACTCCACCTATTTCAAATTTGGCTTCCACTAACATTGCTCCAGCATTCCATTGCTTTATGACTGTGCTCACTGACACTTGTGATCCAGTATACTTCAAGGATGCAGTTGCTCTTGATCATTGGGTCAAAGCCATGAATGTTGAACTTGATGCTGTAGAATCTAATGACACTTGGGAAGTTACTATTTTGCCTGCAGGAAAAACAGCTATTGGATGCAAATGGTTGTATAAAACCAAGTACAACCCAGATGGAACCATTGAAAGACATAAAGCAAGGTTGGTCATCTTAGGGTGCAAACAGAAATATGGAGAGGATTATGCTGAAACCTTTGCTCCTGTTGCAAAGATGACAACTGTGCGTGCTCTATTAGCAGATGCTACAATTGGTGATTGGCATACACTGCAAATGGATGTTACTAATGCATTTTTGCACGATGATCTCCTTGAGAATGTTTATATGCAGATGCCACAGGGATATACACATCTTGGCTGCAGGGTTGTCACACAAACTGATCCTTCTCTCTTGATCAAAACCAAATCATCCTTTGTTTGTAAGCTTAAAAAATCGCTCTATGGTCTTAAACAGGCCCCTAGGCAATGGTTTTCCAAACTCTCTACCTCTCTTCTATCATTGGGATATGTTCAATCAAAGTCGGACTATAGTCTGTTTGTGCATCACACTGAGGATACAATTACAGTGGTATTAGTCTACGTTGATGACCTGCTTATCATAGGAAACTGCATGTCTTCCATTGATCACTTGAAAATCATATTGTCTCAAATGTTTCACATGAAAGATCTTGGTCCTGTACGATATTTTTTAGGTCTGGAAATTGACAGATCAGTTTCAGGATTCTTTATATCCCAGAAGAAATATGCTCATGATATCCTCAAGGAATTTGGTATGCTGCATGCTAAGCCACTGAAGTTACCTATGGAAGGGAATGTCAAGTTTACACCTGATCAAGGAGACTTCCTACCTGATCCATCTCTGTATCAAAGACTCATTGGCAAACTGATTTATCTAACCATCACTAGGCCGGACATTGCATTTCCTGTTCAACTTCTAACTCAGTTCCTCCATAAGCCTACTACTGTTCATATACAGGCTGCAAAGCGCATTTTAAGGTATTTAGGAGGAACATTGTCTCAAGGGATCCTCCTAGCCTCTTCTTCTGCAGCTCAACTCACTGCATACTGCGACAGTGACTGGGCTATCTGCCCAATATCAAGGAGATCAACTACCGGTTACTGCATATTCCTTGGAACCTCTCATGTTTCTTGGAAAGCAAAGAAGCAATCAGTTGTTGCTAGATCGTCTGCTGAAGCGGAATACAGGGCGATGGCTCTTACTACTTGTGAAATTGTGTGGCTTACTGCTTTACTTCGAGACCTTGGCCTTAAGCATTTACCTCCCACTATCCTTCATTGTGATAATCAAGCAGCTATCTCAATTGCTACAAATCCTGTGCTCCATGAACGCACAAAACATATCGAAATTGATTGTCATTATGTTCGTGATCAAGTCAATGCTGGTACTGTGGTTCCTTCCCATGTATCCTCATCTGATCAAGTTGCTGATTTGCTTACAAAAGCCCTGCCAGTTAAAGACCATCCCCGCCATGTTCACAAGCTGGGAGTTTCACCAACGTCTCACTCACAGCTTGAGGGGGAGTATTGAGGGACATTCTAGCTCAAATTAATAATTTAGTGGTTCTAGTAGCATTTTTCCCTTTTATCCTTTTTTGTACTGTCAGTTTTTCCCTTATGCTAGACACGTGTAGGCTGCAGAATAGGTGAGGTTGTTTTCCTATTTTGTTTGCTTATGTACACTGTCCTTTATAGCTGGGTATTTTGCTTTGCAATGATTATGATGGAATAAAGAACTTTTGAGCCCTATTCTCCTTCTCTCTGAAATTCTTCTGTGTTGAAATCATATCTGAGTATTATTTACTCATCAATAATACACATATCTGGAAAAACTTGGTACAGTTCCTTTCCATCTTCTTCTTTTTCCCTTCGGCTTGGGCTTGACGGAACACCGCCGGAGTTTTATCGTCAGAAAACTTTCGACTGAACCTATTCTGAAACTTTAGCTCTTCCGTAATGTTTGAATTTGACAAAAACAGGTGATGTTGAGATTTCATCTGGGCATTTAATCGAAAATCATCTATCATTTGATCTGAAAGATTAATGTTTGGATCTAGAAATTAAAAGTTCATTGAAGGTGAAGAGTAAAAAGAAAAAAAAAAAAAGTAGTTGAAGGTAGAGAGTCGGTCACAGCTGTAGTGGGTTTTAATGGTTTTGTAGTTTACAATGCAGATTCATTTGGATTTAGGTAATCTTATAAAATTAGTTTTTTTGTTACAATATTAATAGAATACTACTACTGTTTTGAAAAGTGGATAGAATACTACAGTTGATGGAATACTACTGTTAAACACAAAATAAAAAATAGTATTGTATATTATTATGTATTATATATTACTTACTATTTAGAAAGAAAATAAAGTACCTACAAAAATGGAAAAAATGAATAGTTATGTATATATTATTTCTTTTATCTTTATAAATTGGGATAATATGCAAATATATCCTAATATTGATATTTATGAGTAATTTTATTCTCAACGTTTAAATGGTACAATTTTAATTCTAATGTTAGCAATCAAGAGCAATTTTATTTTTAATGTTGGCAGTTCGGCTCAATGTGAAAAATATTATACGAACAAAACTAAAAATGTCTTCAAATAAAAAGAAAATACTTTAACACTTTTTGCTGACACAAAATTTAACGATGCTTTTTTTTTCAAATGTGTAGTTAAATTTTTAAAAATTCCATCACAAGAATTAAAAGCGTCATTATATTATTATACAAGTCGACATAAATTAAGAAGCGTGATTAAATATTAAACACGGGGATGATAAAAAAATTATATTTAAATAAAAAAAATACTGAGACACTTTTTTACGATGCAAATTTTAAATTGTCTTTAATTTTAAAAAAATGGCGATGTTTTTTCTAAAAGCGTCTTTATATTCTTAAGAATGTCAACATATAATAAAAGGTGTCATTAAGTGACAATACGGACCAACACAAATACAAAAGCGTGGTTAATTTTTCAAATATAAAGACATGTCAAAAAGCGTCGCTAAACAAGTGTCGTAATAGACCATTTTTTTGTAGTGTTTGTTTAATTTCTTACTGTTATCCCTATATGTTTTTATTTATTTTAATTAACCCCTTTGCAAAAAAAATTATCTAACTCCAAAGCATTTTAATTCGTTTTAATTAGATCCTTCATTTTATAATTTAGTCCAATTATTATTTATTTCATCAATCTAATCCTTCTCGCGACATGCATATTTTATCAAGTTTAGTATTAATTTTATTTTGTAAATTCACGTATACATAATCCGTTTAATTCGTTAATCTGAAAAATATAAATTAATTAGTTAAAGTCTTAACGTGTCGCTTCACATATTTTTATATGCGTATGAATTCTTTAATATGATAATATTTACTAATTTTTTGATTATTTATTAGATTGCTCGGTTCGAGACTCGTTAGACACCTTTTATTAGGTGAATAATCTCCTAATTAAAGTTTTCTCCATACACTAGGACTCGAACTCGAGATCTCTAGTTTAAGAGACTTGAGATCCTTAACCACTTAAATCAAACTTAATTGATATTTACTAATTATTTTAAGTTTATAATAATAACAAAGTATATAAAAAAATAAAGTAAACACCCGTACTTTAAAAAAATATTAATTAAGATAAGTATCTTCAATGGAGATTTTTTAAACTCTCCACTAATATTTTATATTTTGTGGATAATTTTAATTATCCTCACTAATATATTATATTTTTAGTGGCGAATATCCAATTCCCCATAAATATTTAAAATTTTGTGGCGAAATTTTAAGCTCCTCCACAAATATGTTAAAGTTTGTGGCGAAATTGTGAATTCCCCGGAAATATGTCTTATTTTGTGGCGAATTGATAAATCCATTCATCATGATTCTGATTTTCAAGCTCTGGCGAATACATAATTGTTCGATTGGGGGGGCTGATTTTTACACACCACGTGTAATTTTTTTTTTGCTAAATCCGTGTCTAATAGAAAAAATTCGGATTCAAAAAGGGCGTAATAGGCCAAAAAATTAGAAATTTAGGTTTAAAAATGGTCTAACAGGCCAAAAAATTAGAAATTTGGATTTAGAGATGACCTAACAGGAAAAAAAAATGAAATTTTGGATTTAGAGATGACGTGAGCCAATTTTGGGGTGCTAATTCAGCACCCGATCTAAATTTCTTGAAAACAGGAGGGCCGGAACACCACAACACCTTAAATTCCGTGGAGACAGGGGGGCCGAAACTACTCGTGACCATGGTGGTTCCGGCGATCGGATGGGCCAGGCCCTGCCGGGGCCCTCCCTGTCTCCGCCCCTGGATACCAGATTGTTGAATCGAAAAATAAAGTTTTAGAGGTATAGAGGAAGAGTATAATTCGTGGAAAGTTCTCATGTTCTACTTTTTATATTCATGTACATATATATTACAAATAAGACCCTTAGAAAACAACACAACTCTTACGAAACAGAAGTGACTCTTGGAAAACAACACAACTATTAGGAAATACAAAATTATTTTTAGTTTTATCTAAGAGTGATGAAGTGGAGCGGGCCTTAAACTATTTGGAGAAAGCGGACCCGAAACTGAGATTTTGAAGATAAAACGGGTTGTTAGAATTTAGCGATTTCGGACCCTAATTTTGTTGGATTCGGCCCATTGAATCAAACCCATCGGTCTATAGACCTATGGTGGACGTGTTTTTTAGCCATCCGAGGTCGTTTAGGGCCTCAAATCGGCCTTTTTGTGTTTTAGCGCACTTTTCTTATTTTTGTTGTTTTCCTTTTCCTTTTAGGTTTCAGATTAGTTTTTTATTTTGTCAGCCTATATAAAGGCTCGACCTCCACCTTATGTAAGGAAGTTATTGATAAATAAGAATTTCAGAGTTTATTCTCTTTCTTCCAATTTTCGTTAGTCGTGCGCGATTCAACGATAGTTGACGGTTTTAAGCTTTGTCCGTGCACGAGTAAGTGTTTAGAACGAAAGTCTGTTTATTTCCGCTGCATCAGTTGGTATCAGAGCCTAAAGCGTTATCGTCATGCCGCCCAAAAGAAGAGTGGTGGATGAGATTAACGCGCGAGAGGATCAACAACAGCTGGAACAAAGGATTGGACAGCGGGTTGAGCAAGCGATAGGGCAACGATTCGAACAGCGATTCGATGACATCGTGGATCAGCTGACACGGAGGTTGGGTGACATGTTCGCAACTCACGGACAACGAAACCCTAATCCGCAGTATCATCATCAGCAAAGGAATCCGTTCGCTGCTGATTTTGACGAAGAAGGGACTGATGAGGAGTATTATGAAGAAGTCAGGAGGCCTCGTCCACCACGTAATGTGGGAGATGATAGGCGTTGGGAGGCTGGAATGAGGACGGAGATTCCTGAGTTTCGAGGTTCCCTTCAACCTGAAGAGTTCCTTGATTGGTTGACCACTGTGGAAGAAATCCTAGAGTTTAAGGGTGTTCCTGAAAACAAAAGGGTGCCTTTAGTCGCTACTCGGCTCAGAGATAGGGCAATGGCGTGGTGGCAGCAGTTGAAGCAAACTAGGGTTCGACTGGGCAAGTCGAAAATTACAAGTTGGGAGAAGATGAAGAAGCAGTTGCGGGCGACGTTCCTGCCATACAATTACCAGCGTATTATGTACTAGAGGTTGCAGAATCTGCGGCAAGGGAGTCGTTCAGTTGATGAATATACGACCGACTTTTACCAGCTCATTGCTCGGAACGAGGTACATGAGACAAAAGATCAATTGGTGGCCAGGTATATTGGTGGTTTGCGAGAACAGATAAGGGAAACCGTCAATATGTTTGATTACATGTCGGTTTCTGCCGCACACCAAAGGGCAGTCCAACTGGAAAAGAGGCGTGTTAGCGGGTTCGGGCAGTCTGTCGGGTTCGGGCAGTCTGTAGGAGGAACGCGGGAATTTGTTAAAACTTCAGCCCCTACAACAGCAGCAGCACCTAGTGCTAACAGAAGAAATGCACCCAGCAGTAGCTCTATGAAGTGTTTCTCATGCGGTGAGGTTGGGCATAGACAGGCTGACTGTCGAAAGGCAGGAAAGAGAGCGATGTTTGCTGATACAGAAGAAGGAGAGGAGAATGTCCATTATCGAGAAATTGATGGAGAACCTGTCTTTGATGATGAGGAGCCTGTAGATGAAGAGATCGTGATAGGAGATGTTGGGACTTCGCTGGTTGTAAGGCGATCGTGCTTCACGCCCCGGGCTGTGGAGGAACGGTGGCTACGAAATAATATATTTCTGTCCACTTGCACTATTAAGGGGAAGGTGTGTAAGTTTATTATTGATTCTGGAAGCTGTGAGAATATCATCTCAACAGAGGCAGTTAAGAAGTTGGAACTAGTACCCGAGAAACATCCTGCACCATACAAGTTGGCCTGGCTGAAGCATGGAGGTGAGTTGACTGTGACCAAACGAGTTTTGGTATCTTTTTCTGTGGGAACTAGATATAAAGATGAGGTGTGGTGTGATGTGGTACCCATGGATGCGTGCCATCTCATATTGGGGAGACCGTGGCAGTTTGACCGGATCGCGTTCCACAATGGTAGGGCCAATACTTACAGTTTTGTTTTCAATGGTGCTAAAATTGTGTTGGTACCTACGAAGGAGGAAGTCAGTAAAGCAGCGCCCAACGGAAGCATTTTATTGGTGAATTGGGTACAACTGGAGGAAGAGCTTCGGGATACTGAGGTGGTGTACTTGTTGATGGGTAAGCGAGCAGATCAAGAAGGGGTGATCCCAGACGAAGTTAAGCCATTGCTGTCAGAATTTCATGATCTGTTCCCAGAAGAATTGCCCAATGGGTTACCACCCATGCGGGAAATTCAACACCAGATTGATCTTGAGCCAGGGGCTGCATTACCCAACCGTCCACATTACAGGATGAGTCCGGGCGAGCATGAAGAGTTGAGGAGACAGGTAGAGGAGTTGCTAGCAAAGGGGTACATTAGAGAGAGTTTGAGCCCTTGTGCAGTACCGGCCCTATTGATTCCAAAAAAAGATGGCACTTGGAGAATGTGCGTGGATAGTAGAGCTATCAATAAAATCACGATCAGGTACCGTTTTCCTATCCCTCGCTTAGATGCCCTGTTGGATCAGTTGAGTGGAGCTATTGTGTTTACAAAGCTGGATTTGAAGAGTGGGTACCATCATATTCGTATTCGGGATTGAGATGAGTGGAAAACAGCTTTCAAAACACGCGAAGGGCTATATGAGTGGCTGGTGATGCCATTCGGATTGTCAAATGCTCCTAGCACTTTTATGCGAGTTATGAACCAGGTCTTGAGACCTTTTATTGGTACTAGTGTTGTCGTTTATTTTGATGACATTCTGATTTACAGTAAAAATCCCATTGAACATTTGGCTATCTTGAGGGAGGTTCTCACTATTTTGAGGAGAGAGCAATTTATTGCTGCTGTCAAAAAGTGTGTTTTCATGTCAACCAGGGTGTTGTTTCTTGGTTATGTTGTTTCAGATGTGGGTTTGCAGGTAGATGGGTCCAAAATTGAGGCTGTTAGACACTGGCCCCGCCCTAATACTACTACTGAAGTTCGAAGCTTTCATGGGCAGGCGTCATTTTATCGGCATTTCATACCTCATTTTAGTAGTATCATGGCTCCTATTACTGATTGTATGAAGCAGAACGGGAAGTTTGTGTGGACCAACGAGGCGGAGTCAGCTTTTGAGCTTATCAAGGATCGCCTTACTTCGGCCCCAATTCTAGTCCTTCCTAATTTTCAGCAGCCTTTCGAGCTTCATTCTGATGCTTCCAAGATGGGAATTGGAGCTGTACTCAGCCAGAATAATAGGCCAGTGGCGTATTTCAGTGAGAAGCTGTCAGGAGCGAAACTGCGGTACAGTACTTATGATGTTGAGTTTTACGCAGTTGTGCAGGCTATTAAGCATTGGAGGCATTACTTGTTCCAGCGGGAGTTTGTATTATTCACTGACCACGAAGCGTTGAAGCATTTGCATAGTCAAGACAAAGTTTCAGCCAGACATGCGAGATGGGTTGCGTATCTGCAACAGTTCACCTTTGTTCTAAAACATAAATCTGGGGTTGCCAACAAGGTGGCAGATGCATTGAGTAGGAGAAGAGGGTTGCTCAGCAAACTGTCGGTTGAGGTATTTGGATTCGACTCTTTCGCTGAATTGTATGATACTGACCCATATTTTGCTGGTGTTTTAGCAAAAGTACGAGCTGGAGAGCGTACAGGTTACCACCTTCAAGATGGTTTTCTGTTCAAAGGCAACCGGTTGTGTGTCCCTGATTGTAGTTAGCGGTTAAAAATTATTGAAGAGCTGCACGGAGAAGGTCATGTGGGCCGGGATCGTACCTTGCAGTTGGTTCAGGCTAATTACTTCTGGCCTTCTATCAGGAAAGAAGTGGAGAAATTGGTACAGAGGTGTCGCGTGTGTCAGGTTTCAAAGGGAACAGCTACTAATGCAGGATTGTATCGTCCACTTCCTGTTCCTACACAGCCGTGGGCAGACATCAGTATGGACTTCGTGTTGGGGTTACCGCGTACACAATGGGGTAATGATTCTATTTTTGTTGTGGTGGATCGTTTTTCTAAAATGGTACACTTTATTCCTTGTAAAAAAACGAATGATGCTGTTCAAGTAGCTCAATTATTCTTCCGAGAGGTTTACAAGCTGCACGGCTTGCCAGCATCCATTGTGTCTGACCGGGACACTCGATTTGTTAGTCACTTTTGGCGGAGTTTGTGGAAAATGGTCAATACGCAATTGAATTTTAGTAGTGCCTACCATCCTCAAACTGATGGGCAGACTGAAGTTGTGAATCGGTCCTTAGGCAATCTGTTGCGTTGTTTGATTGGTGACAAGGCTAAGACATGGGATGTAGTGTTGAGCAAAGCTGAGTTTGCACACAACCATGCTGTTAATCGCAGTACGGCTTTCAGCCCTTTTACTGTGGTTTATTCTGTTGTTCCTCGAAGCCCACTGGATTTGGTGTCATTGCCAGATAAGACACGCGTGCATGGGAAGGCAGAAACTCTTGTGAACAGCTTGGTGGAAGTACATAAGCAAGTTCATGATAATCTTGTGACGGCAGCAAGCAATTACAAGAAACATGCGGATACAAAGCGCCGCCACGTAGAATTTGAAGTTGGGGATTTTGTTTGGGCTGTTTTGACTAAGGAAAGATACTCCGTGGGAGATTATAACAAGCTGTCTGCTAAGAAGATAGGGCCTTTGGAGATTGTGGAGAAAATCAACCCAAATGCTTACCGGTTGAAATTGCCTAGTCATATTCGCACCGCAGATGTTTTTAATGTGAAGCACCTGATTCCGTTTTCTGGCGATTCTTCTGATGATGACAATTCGAGGGCGAATTCTCTTCACCCAGGGGAGAATGATGAAGTGGAGCGGGCCTTAAACTATTTGGAGAAAGCGGACCCGAAACTGAGATTTTGAAGATAAAACGGGTTGTTGGAATTTAGCGATTTCGGACCCTAA
This sequence comes from Euphorbia lathyris, assembly GCF_963576675.1. Taxonomy (NCBI): domain Eukaryota; kingdom Viridiplantae; phylum Streptophyta; class Magnoliopsida; order Malpighiales; family Euphorbiaceae; genus Euphorbia; species Euphorbia lathyris. Next base: position 30,459,254 of record NC_088918.1, read on the forward strand.
TTTTGTTGGATTCGGCCCATTGAATCAAACCCATCGGTCTATAGACCTATGGTGGACGTGTTTTTTAGCCATCCGAGGTCGTTTAGGGCCTCAAATCGGCCTTTTTGTGTTTTAGCGCACTTTTCTTATTTTTGTTGTTTTCCTTTTCCTTTTAGGTTTCGGATTAGTTTTTTTATTTTGTCAGCCTATATAAAGGCTCGACCTCCACCTTATGTAAGGCAGTTATTGATTAATAAGAATTTCAGAGTTTATTCTCTTTCTTCCAATTTTCGTTAGTCGTGCGCGATTCAACGATAGTTGACGGTTTTAAGCTTTGTTCGTGCGCGAGCAAGTGTTTAGAACAAAAGTCTGTTTATTTCCGCTGCATCAAAGAGCCTGAAAAATCTCCTAATTTTTCTGTTGGAAAAATTGAGATATCTCCTAATGTTCTGTAGTAGATATGTCCAAAGAGAATCTCCCACAATAGTCCGTAGGTGACTTTTTTTTGTAGAAGAGTTCTCCGAGAACATAATTTCTGTTGGAGATCACCTCCTACAACACGTTCTACTATCGATTTGTGTATGTAGAAGATCCATAGTGAACGTCATCTACTTCAGAATTTCGTTATCCTGCTATGAAATTTTACATAGAAGATCAACATTTTTCTTGTAATGTGACGCTGATTTCCATTCCTTAGGATCAAAGTCAGGAACCCAAGGTTGAACTTTGAAAATTTCTGATTTCAAATTCAATACCTGACTCTAAACTTCATGGTTATTACTTTCTTGAGATCCAAGAAAAATATGATAATAACCTATTCCTAAAGAAATTATTCGCCAAGAACCCTTCAAACCCCGAAGTTTGTCCAAAGCTTCCAAGGATCATCCCCTTTATTTAGTATTAAACGGCCGCTTAAGGAATTAGGACCAATTTCACTTGGCGTTCATAGGCAGTCTACGTAATTTTCACTGTTTTATAACCCCCTACACCTGAAACAAGGATAGTAGAGGCAGTTAATGAACCTTGCGTAAGAATTATGGGAAGTAGTCGGATTAGGGTTTGTTGTTTTCTGAACATTGCCAAAGCTTTCTTGCAAAACATACCAGCTATGCCGGTATAACTATCAAGATTTATTGAAGGCCCCCCCACTCCCTAGCAGAGCTCAATCTTTCCCATAAATAATGAAATAATATAGAAATCCTCTAACATTGATTAATACAAGGAATATATATATATATATATATATATATATACTAGGAAAAAATCAAGCTTTCATTATAGCATAGAACTAAAATCTGAAAACAGTACAGACTCCAAGAGATGGGGAATAACAAAAGAAATAAAAGGATTAGCATTGGAACAAGCACTCCTAGCTAGAGTATGAGCTGCTTTGTTCGCTAACCGTGGATAAAAAGACACTATAAATTCAGGTCTAGACACGAGAATATCTTTGCAATCTTGTATTAGTAAACCGAATTCAGATAAATTAGTTACCTCACTGTTACAGCAATCAGCGATGACTTTAGCGTCTGTGCGAAAATCCACCGCTAACCACTGCATAGACCGACACCATCGAAGGCCAGAAAGAAGGGCAAAAGCTTCAGCGTTTCTCACTGCAACTTTACTCGGCTGGTACCCGCTGCTAAACGCGATAAAGCCTCACTGATCATTTCGAATTACTGCTCCCCAACCATACCGGTGATCAGAATCAAATGCAGCATCAATATTGCAAACATGGCGACCGAAATCAGGAAGACGCCAAATCGAAGGCTGCTGTTCCGTTCTCATCTGCGCAGATACAGGAACCTGCTGTTCCTTCCAATCATTAACAAACACCTGACCCATACGTATTACTGTTGCCGGATTTTTCCAGTTCCCATTCCAGAGAAACTCATTTCGCTGATTCCATACTACCCACAGAACCACCGCCATTTTGCACAACCAGTCCGACGATTGAAATTGACACGTCTGTAGAAGAAAATCACCAAATGCATCTTCTGAATCCCCAGGTAAAGCAGTACCCACTTGCTGCCAACATTCAATTGCAAAGGGGCATTCCATACGAGTAGACAATAACATACGAGTAGGGAGACAATTTGTAACCACTCTCCATAGAAAAAATTTAATCTTTGGGGGAAGATGAAGATTCCATAATTTTTTCCAACCGATATTTACCCCATAATTACAAACAGAGAGGTCATAAGCTTTATATCCCGACTTTACCGTATAGATATCGTCTTTTGAGTGATGCCAAATCAAACGATCCCCGCAAGCTCGCTGAGGAAGATACATATTAAGGACAGCAGCACTATCATCAGTATTGAATGTATTTCTTATTTTTTCTCTATCCCACCTTTTCTCACCTTCAATCATTAAAGCTGAAACACGCAACAACTCATTTATCGGTTCTTGAAAAATAGGATAAAATCACCTTTCTTGTGCAATCTAGGGATCACGCCACACATACACTTCCTTACCATCACCGATCCTCCATCTTAAATCCAAACTCAACAATTCACGTGAACTCCAAATGCTCCTCTAAACATAACTAGGATTATTGCCCAGTTCAGAGTTGATAAAGTTTTCCGATTAGAAATATTTAGCTTTGAGCATGCAACTTACCAAAGCATCAGGATTATTCACCAAATTCCACCATTGCTTTCCAAGAAGAGATAAATTGAAACCATAGAGATCCCTATAACCCAATCCTCCATTCTCACGAGGGATACATAGCCGATTCCAGCTCTTCCAATGGATGCTCCTCCGACTATCCCTTTTCATGCCCCACCAAAATGAATTCATCATCCGTTGGAGTTCGTCACAGATAGAGTGTGGTAACAAGAAGACACTCATACAATAGGTAGGTAGCGCTTGAGCTACAGATTTTAACAACACATCCTTGCCAGCAGTCGATAAGAATTTTACACCCCAACTATTTAGCCTTTTTTACAATCTATCCTTTAGGAAGCTAAAAACAGCAGTACGGGATCTACCAATCAGTGAAGGTAACCCAATATAATTTCCAAGTATTCAGAGAAGCTGTTACATTTAGAATTGCACAAATACTAGCTTGTAAATCAGAGCTCACTTTCGGACTGAAGAAGATACCTGATTTTTGGAGATTGATAGCTTGTCTAGAATCTGCCTCATACACTTTCAGAATGTCAAGGATCGTGTTGCTTTCAGTTATCGATGCTTTGAAGAAGAGGAAAGAGTCATTTGCAAAGAGTAAATGAGATACTGAAGGTGCCCTTCTATGAATACGACATCCATGGATATGACCCTCTAATTCAGCTCTATACAACATTTTTTAGAACACCTCAGAACATAAATTAAAGAGGTAAGGAGAGAGTGGATCCCTTGTCTCAGACCCCTTCCCGGCGCAACTGGACCCACTAATTCCCCATTTACTGCAATAGAGTATGAGACCGTCGACACACATAACATAATCCATGAAATCCATTAGTCAGCAAAACCCATCCTTACCATTACAACTTTCAAAAACCTCTAGTCAACTCTGTCATAAGCTTTGCTGATAACAATTTTTAGAGCCACATTACCCTCTGACCCTCTATTTCGACGTTTCATGAAATGGATTTACTCAAAAGCAACAATCACGTTGTCAATTATAGACCTGCCAGGGACAAAAGCTGATTGACTCTCAGAGATAACCATAGGCAGAATAGATTTTAGCCTATTCGCTAAAACCTTTGCAATGATTTTGTACAAAACATTACAAAGTGCAATTGGCCTCAGATCCTTCATCCATTCAAGATTATCACATTTTGGAATAAGTGCAAGCACAATACCATTGAGATTAGCCAGAAATTCCTTCCGATTAAGCCACCCCACACAAGAGGTAAATACATCATTTCCAATAAGATTCCAAAAATGTTGAAAGAAACCTGGACTAAGCTCATCAGGCCTGGAGATTTTTCAGGCTTCATTTGAAAGATTGCACTTGTAAATTCAGCAAGAACAAAAGGAGCAACAAGAATATTATTCATATCATTATCCACCACCACATCAAGGACCAAAATAGAATCAAGCTGTGATAAAGGGTTTGTAGTAAAAACCTGAGAGAAGTAAAGTTTAACCGCATTGCTCAGTTCAGTCTGACCTTGTGTAAAGGAGCCATCCTCATTTCGAACTCTCTGAAGATTATTCTGCTTTCTCCTATTTTGCATACAAGCATGGAAAAACTTCGAATTCCCATCACCACCTTTCATCCAGAACACTTTAGCCCTCTGCTTCCAATAAATTTCCTCATGAGCTAAGTGAAAATCTAACTGCTTTTTTGCTACTAAAAACGTGCAATATCAGCAACCACAACACTAGAGCGTAGCCTATCCATAATAGATCGACACTATTCAATACACCTAGTAAAACAGGAACGAAAATCTTGACCCCACTGCTCCATAGACGAAGAACAGCCAGCAAGACGAGTTACTAAATTCAATCCCCGAACTGTGCTCCAGCCCTTTCCAACCAAATCAGCGAAACCCGGCTCCCGGAGCCAAGCCAATTCAAACTTAAATTTGCGCTTATGATGTGCTTTTGGTCTGCAACAAAATTCTAACAAAAGAGGGGAGTGATCAGAATAAGCTGAAGACAAGCTAGAAAGTTTATACTCACCAAACCGTAACATCCATGAGTTTGAACAGAAAGCTCTATCCAGTTTCTCTCTGACCTAACCACTGGTTCCCCTGCCTCGTTCCCATGTGAAAAAATCACCCTGTAACAAAAGTTCATGTAACTGACAAGCATCAATTGCTGTTGCGAAATTTTCCATAAGATATGAAGGATATGCTGGTCCTCCTTGCTTCTTAGTTTGAGAGAGAATACAATTAAAATCACCAATAAACACAGTTGGTAGAATAGAACTGGCAGATAGTTGATCAAGCAAGGCCCAAGAGCTAGAATGAAAATTACAATTCGCATATCCGTAGAAAACCACCAGACGCCAGTCTCCCTGAGAAAATCCAGATACATGGATTTCAATATGATGGTCAAAGTAACCCATAATAGTAAAAGCAGAATCTTCTTTCCACAAAACTGCAAGACCCCCACTATGGCCCCTACTACCAACTGCAAAACACCCGGGAAAATTTATTTTCCGCTTCACAACCTCCACACGACCCACATCACACAAAGTCTCAATAAGAACAATGACCGTTGGGGAATGTTTCTTAACTAGTGTAACTAAATTACGAACCGCTCGGGTATTCCCCAAACCCCGACAGTTCCAGCTAAGACAACTCATAACGATCAGCGGACCTGATCCTCAGGTCTCGCCGCTTTAGTATCAAGAGAAGAAACTATATCAGAATGAGAAGAAGTTCCTTCCGGTTGTTTTGAACCAAGATTTAACAAATTGCTATCTGCCTGCACACCTGGATTCAAATTAAGATCACTGGTGGCCTCCCCACGCCTTCGCTTTCGATCATCTGTCAACTCTAGACCTTCCTCCTATTCCTCATCAGTACTCATTTGAGTATCTAGTTCCCCTTGCTTATGCAACTGCTCGACAAGCTGGACAGTACCACAATCAGTGATCATTCCAACTTGCTCCATATTACTACTGGAAGTTATCCCACGGTTCAAACTATTCTGATTAAGCTTTGATAGAGGATGTCTCGACTCAGTGCTCCCATCCTTTCGTACATCGGAATATAGGGATTTTCCTTTAATGGAAGACAGAATCTGCAGAAGATGACTGTTGTTCTTGATGAGATTCCTTAGCCAAAATCTGATCAGTGCCGCCACTATTACTCTCATGCAGCCATCTCGCACCTCTATTATTGCTGTTTCTTCGAATCGGAGCTTTTAGCCACTCGCCCTATTCACGTTGTGAGTCCCTGAAGCCTGGTTCAAATATTCTCTCACAGAACCATTCTAAATGGCCTATCAGACCACACAAGTAGCAGAAAACACCCAGGCGCTCATACTTAAAGCAGACAAAAGACCATTCCGTCTGAGATTTTCGCACCTTCTTTACTCTCTTCAAAGGCTTTCGAACATCAACCCTCACCCGGATACGCATATATTGACACCACATGCCAGAGCTGTTGTTGATATCATATTCAAGGAAAGACCCTATGAAATTGCCCAGTTGAGTACCAACTTGTTCAGACATTGCTCCAATAGGAAGATCATGAATTTGAATCCAAATATCCATGAATTTTAATTCCACATTCTCTGGTACTACACCCAGAGGCCATTCATTCATAATAAGTACCTGATTGTCAAATGACCACGGACCTCCCGCTAGAATATGATCACAAGGAAACATATATTTTAGTCTTTCTACCTAGCAGATATGATCTAATTTTGTTAATGATCAACCGATTTTTTTTTAAATACTTTTGGGCTTTTACCTCAAGAGTGAGCCCCAAATTGTGTACACAAAAGTGACATATAATTTAAAATTGCCTATAAATCAAATTATTCGCAAATAACGAAATTAGAAACGCACTAGAAAAGAAAAAATACATTACGAAAATTGAAATTTTTACCATTTATTTGAAAATGACGAAGCAGAAGCAGGAGTTAAATACCTGATGAATTGCCATTGTACATATGATATAATTATATATAGAGGAAGTACATCTATGTCTTATTAATTCATCTATCTTAAAAAAGTAGTCGGTCTAGTTGACATTGGCAAACTTGTTCTGAAGATCCTTAACCACATCTTGATCCAACATAAAGGCTTTAGCAAGAACATCAGGATTAATGGGTGGATTAGGGCCAAAGAGAGCATTACCAATAGTAATAATACCTGGATTTTGGCTGTTTAAACTAGAGAAAGCAACACCTTTAGTCTTAGCAATATTGATCTGGAAGTGAATGAGTCCAATTGGGAATACAAAAACATCTCCTGGGTAAAGTGTTTTTCTGAAATGCTTATTAGGATTAGAAGTTACGAAACCAGCAAGAAGTTTTCCTTCAGTCACAAAAATGGTTTCAGTGGCTCGAGGGTGAGTATGAGGAGGGTTTAATCCACCATTTGGTGCATAGTCAATCCTAGCCAATGTAATACCAAGTGTGTTAAGTCCTGGTATTTGATCAACATTTAATGTCGTTACATTTATTCCAATTGCATTATTTGTATCTCGTGCTACATTCAGTCCACTAAAGAAGAAATCTTCTGCTACTGTGTCGTTTGGGTTCTTGCAGAACTTTCCATTCACAAAAACTGCATAAGAATAATGGATGTACATTTAAAAAAAAGATATAGAAACATACATATATGAGAGAAATATATACAAACCAGCATTCTTGGGCTCATCTATGGCTACACAGAGATCCTGGAGGGGGCTAGGATCATATGCAGATGTGAAAGAGGAAGCCAATGCTAATATAACTAAAGCTACAAGGAATTTCATTATGATAATTAATTAAGAGACGTCTTAAGCTTGATTATATCTCAATTGTGAGAAGCCATGGGTATTTATAGCTGAAATTTCTTGAAATGTTTGGTGCCAAATCCACATATATGTAATAGATTGATAGAAACAAAAGATAACTTATTCAATTTAATTTTCTTCCTGATTGGCTTAGCTCACTGCATTGGTTTGCTCTCTAATGGAATAAGTCTTTTTGTTTACGTTATTAAAAAGTCTATGTTATGTTGCACGGAAAACTGATACCAAAACTGAAACTGAAATGGATACTGGGAAACCTAATTTCTGAAAAACATAGGGAATAAAAATGTGGAGGAAACTTGTAAATATTAAAAATATAATGGTAATATTTATAAATATTAAAGATATAATAATACATTAAAAAACAAGATTGAAGACCAAGATGAAGAAAGTCCAAGCTCAATCGAGATTCAAGAGACAAGGATTATAGGAGAAAGAAATATGGATAAGTTATTTAAATTGAAGATATAAGGAAGAAATTCTCTTTCAAATAGTAAGTTTCAATTTTCATAATCTTAGATTAAATATGAATTGTAAAATAGAAAGTTTGAATTTCCAGAAATTTAATCAAAATAGGCACGGAAAATTGTTTAAAAACTTAGAGAAGCATTTCATATTTTGGGTGATTAAGGAAACGTGTCTGGAAACGTTTCATACCAGTTTCCGAAAGTTTCGGTTTCCCACATCTGTAGGAAACGGAGAAACGCATGTCATTAAGAGTTTCGTACATCATAAAAACTGGAGCCATTCAAACCTTTTGAATTTAGCTCAGTTATAGGCCAAGCTAGTTGGGAGGTCAATATCAAATGAGGTTACATATCCATGTAGAAATTGAAAAAAAAGAGCAAATTAATTAAGAGGTGTCCTTGTAATTCTAGTATAGTATAGTAATCAGAGTTCTTATACAGATAGGTATATACCATTTGCTCACATTTCTTGTTTGTTATTTCAATTAAGAAGACTTTCGTTCATTAATTTCTACATGTTCTTTTATTTCATAATTAGTATTGTTTGGTCAGTATTACTTTTTCCTTTTTATGATACAACTGAATATTATGAACTTCACAATATTATATCCAAAAAGTTCCACCAGTAAAGTGAGTTATTATTTTTTTGGGTAATTAATTTATTAGTCCCTATATTTTGACAAAACACATTGTTTAGTCCCTATATTTTCAAAAACACATGGTAAAGTCCCTAACCTTTTTCTCAGTGAACTGTTTAGTCCTTCCGTCAGTTTGTTAGATTTTTTACCGTTTATGACTTCGGAAATGACTAAATTACCCTTTACTATTTACCTTCAAACTCCAGAAGAGGAAATCCAATTTAGAAGAAGAAGCTATTTGTATGGAGAACAAGAAAAAGAACAGACCCAATGCTTACGAATTTGAACGATTAATAAGAAAATCAAGAAGAAGAACACTCAAAGTTGATTTCAGATGCATTAGAGTTTAAAGGAAAGGAAAATAAAGGAAAAGAAGAACGCAAATCCAAATTCACTAATAGAATCTTCATGAGAGTCTAACGGCAGAGACTAATCAGTTCACCGAGAAAAATGTTAGGGACTAAACAGTTCACCGAGAAAAACGTGAGGGACTTTACCGTGTATTTTTGAAAATACATGGACTAAACAATGTGTTTTATCAAAATATAGGGACTAATAAATTAATTACCCTTTTTTTTATCAATTGAAAATTGTTTGTAGCCACTTATAAATTATTGAGTAAATTTTACATTTATTACTTTAGAGGTTTTGATTAGTCAAGCCTCTAACATTGGTGTTTGGTGAAAGATGTTTGAAAGAGCTTATTAGACCCCAAAAAAACTAATTTTGAAATAGCTAATTTTAGAAGCTTTTTTAATTAGCTTATTGATACATTATTTAATGACATTTTTACCGCTAATTATTACCCGTTAACCCCAAATAAATACTTTATCATGTCATTATTTGTCATTTACCCAAACAACTAGTAATGAGCTAAGTTTTACCAAACAAGTTTACATAATCAGCTAGTCAAATCATCTAACCACTAATATAATCAGCCATCAGCTAACAGCTAACAACTATTTGCCAAACAGAACCTGAATATTTTTATTCGCTTCATTCATCATGAATTAATTAATTTTGTTGCGGCATGTTAAAATTATGGGCTTCATTACATGAAAAATTACTAATTTTCTTTGAAGAACCCCTTATATCACACATCTGTTAAAAGACCAACGATACATTGATTCGATTTGAGATCACTTATTGAATTGCTCATTTACTCGAAACTCCACACTAGCTCTTTAGCACGAGATTTTGAATCTCACATGCATGCCATTTCACCACCAAAGCATCTTGAAAGAGAATCGTATTTCATGAATATAATATCTATCTAGTATGCTTTATATATGGAATATATGACAAATGTAGATGTTCGAGTATTTTTTATTGATCCGTCATGTCATATAAGACCGAGTCGGAGTATTTGGTTTATTTGTTATGTTCATGTTGCTGACGAATTGAGAAGCAGATTAGATGATAAAAGTGAGAAAATGGTGGTTATTGGCTATGCGAAAAATTCCAAAGGTTATAAATTTTAATACTTGTGGGCATAAATCTCATGGATCAATACCTGAACTTAACCAGATTTGTTACTTGATGACGACGGGGTACACTTATCCCTTAGTCGTAAGAACCGCCGCAGTGGTTGTCGCATTGAGCGCATCGTCGCTGTTGGTTCGTCTCATCATCATTAACTGAAACCGAGTAAGTCACAATAGTAACATACGTCATCATCTAGTTAATCCATTTAGTATGAAACCTCAATCTACTAAACACCATTTTCAGAAATCCCCAATCAATTTTGTCATATGCTTTGCAGATATCGATCTTTAAAGCAACATTACCATGATCACCTCTGCTCTTATGCTTCATATGATGAATACAATCAAATGCAACTGAGACACTATCCACAATAGATCTTCCAGGACAAATGCTAATTGAGAATAAAAAATGATGCCAGGTAATACTAACTTCAATCTGTTGGGAAATACTTTAGTAATAACTTTGTAAAGAACATTACATAGAGAAATAGGTCTAAGATCCTTTATCTGATCTGGATTGTTAGCTTCTCGGATAAGAACAATGCTTGTATCATTTAGATTTATAGAGAACTCATTTCGTACCAACCACCTGTTACAAGCATGAAAGACATCCTTCCCTATACAGTCCTAGAAATGTTGAAAGAAACCTGAATTGACCCATCACGTCCAGGTGACTTATTAGGATGCATTTGGAACACATCGGATTTAAACTCCTCATAAGAGACAAAGGCAATAAAATTGGCATTAATATCATATGTGACAATATTGTTAAGCACATTAATTGTGGTATATGACGATGCAGTTGAACTAGTAAATAAAGAGGTCTAGGGGTGAAGTACTAAATAAGGGCCCTACTAAGTAAATTCAACTAAAAAATAAAGTAAAAAAAATGAATTATATAAAATTACTTAAAATGACATCTTTTTATTACACTTAACAAGAGATCTAATAAAAACATCAAATTTCAAACAAAAAACATTTTATTTGGTATTAAAAACCAGTTGATCATACAAAACATTATCTCCGAGCATTTTTAACTGGTGAATCACTAAAAATAATGTCTACATCAATATTCTTTAAATACATAAAATTCCTAAATCATTTCATCTTTCTTGAGACCTTGATGGTCTCAAATAGTTTTTCAATAATTTTAAGTCCGAAAAAATGCTTTCACTGGATACAATGGTAACCGACATAGTTAAGAGGTTTCAGAATGCAATTGAAATATTTGGATAACAATCTACTCTTTTGACAAACTCAAGAATTTCAAATACCGACATCAACAATTTTGGCCAAAGCATTTGCAACACTTTCATTTTTGAAAGAACATCATCTATATCAACATTGTGATCGACAGACCTGATCCTCCGTCGCCGCTTCAAAACGAATAAACAGTTCTGGATCTTTGTTAATAAAAGAACTGGAAACATCTGTACTGGAGGTTTGTACTTTAGCAGTCCTCGGCCAAACCTTTACTCGAGACCGCTCGTCTATACTTCCTATCATCAATAAACTTGATAGCTACATTTTCCTGACCCATCTCTATGTCCTCCTCCATATCTCTACTACCCTCCTCCCCGTCATGTGGTATCGAAGCATGCTTCCCTTGCATAAACTTGGAATGGCTCGCAATATTAAGTGAATTGGTGTTGTTAGCCAATACCACGCCACAGCCTCCACAGGTTGTCTAGTCGAGTTTTGATAGCCGTCAAATTGATATATCTATTCGTAAGGAATTTCCCTACCATCGACAAGCCTTTCCCCCTCAAATCCTTCACTGCTACCACTGAAATCAAGCTCCTCTTGCTCTTCCTCTATAATTGAGAAACTGGCCATATAATTCTCTATGAATCCACATGACCCTGATCGGAACAGTCACATCGCACCACAACACAATCCTTCTCCACGAAATCGCAAAGCACACCAGCACATAGAAACTATAATCCCTACGACAAAAATGAAAACAACGAACCAAAAACACAAAGCAAGAACAAACTTCTCACGGCGGAGACAATCAAACCTCACAAAGGGAGACGACGATGGAAAAAAAGGTTGATATAATTTAGTTTTAGTAATACTAAATTGATATATTACAAGTAATAACATATTATTATAAATGTATGTAAATTTTGATTCCAGAAAGGAAAGGAAACCATAAAAGACATGTTGTTTAGTTTAGAGAAAAAGGCGTCGTAATTCTATAACTGTTGTTTTTATTCAATTGTCCTGAATGCATTTCTGATGGAAATTCTGTAACTAACCGAAGCTCGACCAACAATTGGGATGCTTGTTACGGACATAAATCCACACTACAAAAAAAAGTCTTTAGCGACGGTTTTTATTTCCTGTACCGACGGTTTTAATCGTCGCTATATTGTTTACCGACGGTTTTCGAAAGCATATGTCGCTAAATTGGTGACCTCCTTTTGTGACTGCATATTTAGTCGGTACCTTAACCACAAAATTAATAAGTATGCAATGTTGGTCTTAAAAAAGGTCATTAACACCTTACTGACCAGCTTTTTACTGACCCAATGTATTCCTTTGTGACTCATAAAGAAAGGTGAGTAAACGCGTTTAGGGACCGCATTGCAATCGAATTTGTCCCTAATGTTGGATCAAATAAATAAACTTTCACAGGTAATAGAGGAAGAGTATAATTGCTGGAAGAAAATTCTCTTCTAATTCTCTTACCTTACTACTTGTATTGATAGGTATTTATAGATTACAGATATGACTCTTAGTAAACCACATTAACTCTCTATAAATGCAGATACAGATACAGATACAGATACAGAAATGACTCTTGGATAATACACTGAATCAAATTAAAGACTATTAATTATAAGTTTATTATTTCAACACACCCCCTTAAACTTATAATTTTTTATCCCTTAGTAACACCAAGAACAGCTCTCAATCTGCTGAAATCTTCCAACTTCAAAGCTTTAGTAAAAATATCAGCAACTTGATCTTTGGATGGTACATGTTTGAGTTGAATTTCTTTCCTTCCAATGCATTCTCTAATAAAGTGATACTTGGTGTCAATGTGTTTGCTTCTATCATGAAAGATCAGATTTTTAGCCAACGCAATAGCTGACTTATTATCAACAAAAACATCAATTGCTCCATCTAGAGCAAACTTCAAACTTTTAACATCTGTCTCAACCATATTGCATGACAAACACAAGAAGCTGCTGCAACATACTCTGCTTCACACGTTGAAAGTGTAACAATTGCTTGTTTCTTAGAACTCCAAGCAAAAACAGCAGTTCCCATAAAAAACACAAAACCAGTTGTGCTTTTTCTATCATCAACATCTCCTCCCTAATCACTATCACTGAATCCAAATCTGAAATTGTTCTGGGAAGAGTAAAATAAACCATAATCCAGTGTACCTTTGATGTATCGAAGTATTCGTTTTGCTGCCTCCATATGAGTTAAAGTTGGAACCTCCATGTAACGACTAATGAGTCCAACTCCATATAAGATATCTGGCCTTGTACATGTCAAAAATCTCAGCCTTCCAACCAACCTTCTAAACAAAGTTGGATTCACCTTTTCTTCATCATCATGCTTTGACAACTTATTTCGACAATCCACTGGCGTAGAAGCTGAATTGCATTTATCCATCTTGAATTCTTTTAAAATAGCTTCTGCATATGACTTCTGAGACAAAAAGACACCTTCATCACTTTGCTTAACTTCAATGCCCAAATAATATGACATGAGCCCCAAATCCGTCATCTCATAATTATTTGTCATCAACTTCTTAAATTCTTCAATCATCTTTTGATCAGATCCTGTGAAAATTAAATCATCAACATACAAGCAACATACATTATTTTTCCATCCTCATTCTCCTTGATATACAAAGCATGCTCATATGGACATCTTGTGAAGCCATTCTTCTGAAAATAGTCATCGATGCAAGAATACCAAGCCCTTGGAGCTTGCTTAAGGCCATACAAAGCCTTTTTTAACTTCAACACCTTATCTTCTTGCCCTTTCACAGTGTAACCCAATGGTTGATTCACATAAACTTCTTCTTCAAGAGTTCCATTTAAGAATGTTGATTTGACATCCATTTGGTGAATTTTTCATCCTTGTTGAGCTGCCAAAGAAATAACTAATCGAATTGTCTCAATTCGAGCCACCGGAGCAAAAACTTCTTGATAATCAATTCCGGCCTTTTGAGAAAAACCTTTTGCAACAAGGCGAGCTTTATACTTCTCCACTTTTCCTTTGGCATTTTTCTTTATTTTGAAAATCCACTTCACTGCTACAGCTTTTTTTTCCCTTTGGCAATGTTGTCAATTCCCAAGTGTCATTCTTCTTTATGGAATTTATTTCTTCATCCATTGCTTGTCTCCATTTCTTTTCCTGAACAGCTTCTTCAAATTGTACAGGTTCTGTATCAGCAAACAAACAGAATAAAGTAGCGTTATCTACTTCTTCAGTTTCTGCATAAATCTCACTCAAGCTTCTCATCCGAGGCTGCCTTTCTGATGAACTTTCTGGGGATGAGTCTGTCACATTTGTCTGAGATGTGGAAGGTGAATTCGGTGGTGTGATAATTACATCTTCATTTTGACCTGCAAAATCATCATCATATACAGGAAGAAAATCATAATTTTCATCTTGTGCAATCTCCCAATTCCAGGAACTTTCTTCTTGAAATTCTGCATCTCTGCTTATCACAACTTTTCCATTCCGATGATTATAAAATTTATAACCTTTGGAATTTTTTGCATAGCCAATAAACACCATCTTCTCACTTTTATCATCTAATTTGCTTCTCAATTCTTCAGCAACATGAACATAACCAAGACAACCAAATACCTTTACATGAGAAATATTTGGTTTCTTTCCACACCATGCTTTATTAGGGGTCTTTCGCAAAAGCTTCTTTGAAGGACTTCTATTATTTAAATAGACTGCACATGTTACTGCTTCTGCCCAAAATTCTTTTGGCATACCTTTGCACTTCATCATGCTTCGAGTCATGTTAAGAATGGTTCTATTTTTCTGTTCCACGACACCATTTTGTTGAGGAGATCTTGGAACAGTAAGCAATCGACGAACACCATTATAATCACAGAACTGATTGAATTTCTCAGATGTGAATTCTCCTCCTCGATCAGTTCGCAATGATTGAATCTTCAAGCCGCTTTCATTCTCAACTAGTGCTTTAAATTTTTTAAACACTTCAAATGCTTCAGATTTTGCCTTCAAAAAATAAACCCATATTTTCCGAGTATAATCATCAATAAATAATAAGAAATACCGGCTTCCTCCATGTAAACTCGGATTAATGGGACCACAAATATATGCATGGACCAATTCAAGTGGCTTTGATGTGCTTGACAAATACTCCTTTGGAAAACTCCTTCTGGATTGCTTCTCGTACATACATCCTTCACAAATCTGATTGGGATGATTTATAGAAGGTAATCCATGCACCATTTGTTGCTTGCACATTTGCTGCAGTCCACCAAAATTCAAGTGACCCATCCTGAGATGCCACAACCATGCAGAATCTGACGAAGTTTTCAAACACATATGACGATTAGTGCTGGTTTTTAATTTGAACATCTTGTTTGCAGACATATGAACTTTTGCAATCATTTTTTTCTTTCCATCTTTCATAACCAGCCCATTCCTGTTCATCTCCACCTCATAACCTTTCTCCAAAAGTTGTCCAATACTCAAAATATTGGATTTCAAAGCTGGAACATAATAAACATGAGAAATAAATTAATGATCTCCATTCTTCAGTTTGATAAGAATGTCACCGCTTCCCACAACTGGAACTTTTGTTTTGTCACCGAAAGAAATACTTCCTTTCTTAGATTCATCAAGCTTATAAAAAAGTTCTTTATTTTCCGTCACATGATTGCTTGCTCCCGAGTCTAAATACCAAGACTCCTTGCTCCTTGCTTCATCTTCGCTACATGTCAGTAACAAAGTTGATTCTTCATCGTCCGCCACGGCCTTGGAAATTGTTGCCTCTACCACGTCCTCTTGCATTCCATTGCTAATTATTTGTGGCTTCATTATTGTGGAAATTTCTGCCACCTCTACCTCTTCCATTATATCCACGATTCCAGCCACGGCCACGGCCTCTACCTCTTGATCTTCCTCTTCCTCTTCCTCTTCCATATCCACCTACAAATTGTTTTTTTTCTTCTTTATCGTTCAAATCAAGTTTCGCTTGCAACACCTGAGCCACAGGTTCTTCTCTGTTTTTAATCTCTCTTCATGGGCTTGTAACGAACCCAAGAGTTGATATACAGACATAGTCTCCAGATCCTTTGATTCTTCAATGGCAGTCACCACGTAATCAAATTTCTGAGTCAAAGAACGAAGGATTTTTTCTATCACAAGAACATCCTCCATTTTTTCTCCATATCTCTTCAACTAATTGACAATTACCAAAGTTCTATTAAAGAACTCATCAATTTTCTCTGACTCTTTCATCTTGAGTTTCTCATACTCACTTCTTAAGGTTTGCAAACGCACATTGACTACTTTATCTTTCCCCTTAAAGGAATTTTCGAGAATCTCCCATGCCTCCTTCATTGTTGTTGCAGCCGAAATTTTCACGAACATATTCTCATCCAGACACACGTGGATTAGAGAGAGTGCTTGTTGGTCTTTCTTCCTTGTACTCTTCAAAGTCGCTTTTTGAGCATTCGTCAATTCCTCCTCATTCTCTGGTTGATCATATCCAGTTTCTACCATTTCCCATACATCTTGGGAACCCAACAAAGCTTTCATTCTAATGCACCAATTATCATAATTTTCCTTTGATAATTGTGGATATTTGTAGGGGATCATTCCGTTCATCATTGTAGAGAATTTTTGCTGGCTCTCATACCAATTTGTTGGATCAAATAAATAAACTTTCACAGGTAACAGAGGAAGAGTATAATTACGGGAAGAAAATTCTCTTCTGATTCTCTTACCTTACTACTTGTATTGATAGGTATTTATAGATTACAGACATGACTCTTAGTAAACCACATTAACTCTCTATAAATGCAGATACAGATACAGATACAGAAATGACTCTTGGATAATACACTGAATCAAATTAAAGACTATTAATTATAAGTTTATTATTTCAACACCTAACTGCTGATTTTCTTATAGTGGAAAATGCATGTTATTTGATGTTTTCGTTGTTTTTATTGACTTAATTCTTGTAGTTTTTTTAAGTTGATGAGTTACGATGATGTTGTTATATTGTCTTTAGCTTTTTGTTTTCTTTTAGATAAAAGATGATGAAATCTGCAATGATCAAAGATTCATAAAGAAATTTAAACACACTAGAAAAGAATACAATGGGAAAATTGAAAGCATCTACCAATATTTATTTGCAAATCGAGGAGCAGGAATTAAATACCCGATGAATTGACATTGTACATATAATATATAGAGGAGTACATCTATGTCTTATTAATTAATTCATGTATTGTGTTAAAAAAGTACTCTGTCTAGTTAACATTGGCAAACTTGTTCTGAAGATCCTTGACGGCATATTGATCCAGCATAAATGCCTTAACGAGAAGATCAGGATTAATGGGTGGATTAAGTCCAAAGACAGCATTAGCAATAGTAATAACATCTGGATTTTGGCTGCTTAAACCAGCAAAAGCAACACCTTTAGTCTTAGCAATATTGAACTGGAAGTGAATTAGTCCAATTGGGAATACAAAAACATCTCCTGGGTAAAGTGTTTTAGTAATAAGCTTATTAGGATTAGATGTGACGAAACCAACAAGGAGAGTTCCTTCAATCACAACAAGGATTTCAGTGGTACGAGGGTGAATATGAGGAGGGTTTAACCCACCATTTGGGGCATAGTCAAGCCTAGCCAATGATATACCAAGTGTGTTAAGTCCTTTTATTTTATCAACATTTAATAAGGTTACGTTTACTCCATTGTCATTATTTGTATCTGTTGCTACATTCAGTCCACTAAAGAAGAAATCTTCTGCTACAGTCTGATCTGGGTTCTTGCAGAACTTTCCATTCACAAAAACTGCAAAACAATAATGTCTTGTTAGAAATATATATGATATAGAAACATATATGAACAAGTTGAAAAATACATACCAGCATTCTTGGGCTCATCTATGGCTACACAGAAATCCTGGAGAGGGCTAGGATCAGATGCAGATGCTAAAGAGGAAACCAATGCTAATATAACTAAAGCTACAAGGAATTTCATTGTGATAATTAATTAAGACAGAAGTCTTAAGATTGATTATATTTCAATTGTGAGAAGCCATGAGTATTTATATAGCTGAAATTGTTTGAAATTTTCAGTCCCAATTAATCAACATAATAAATTGATAGAAATCAGACAAGTTATTAAATTATTTAGTCAATATATTTAACCTTTCTCTGATTTAATTTTCTTCGGATTCGTAATTGGCTTAGCTCACTGCATGGAATAAGTCATGTAGTGAGAAGAGAGTTTTGAAAGACTTGTTAAAAACTAGAGAGATTCAAAACCTTGAAGGATAGGCACAGTTGGTAGGTCAAGATCGAAGTAGGTCCTATATCCTTGATGGAAACTATAACAAAACTCAAATTCATTAAGAGGTGGTCTTATGTTTTGGTAGTAAAGTAATCAGAGTTGTTATAAATTACATAGGTAGAATTGATAATGGTATATAGCATTTGCTGACATTTTCTTGTTCCTTCAATTCTATTTATTAGATTTTCCATGCATACTTTCCTTCACAATTAATTTCTACGTATTAATTGTTTTATTTCATTATTGAAGCATGTTCAAAACATTTCCATGTTGCTACATATTGAAATATAATTAAGAAATGTAGGTGCCACCACTTGAAAGGCTCGATTATTTTTAATCACAAGAAGGTTTACAAAAAAAAAAAAAAAAAAAAAAAAAAAAATCAAAGAAAAACTTCTACACTCGAACTGATATGCTATGGATAGATCCACAACAACCTTCCGAAAGAATATTCTGGATGTGTACAGGAGGCATATGAAACTCATATGGTGATCCAAATAACAAGAACTTACGAAATCCACCAACTAGTCAGCAACTTTATTTCTATTAATGGATAAGGCAATATATGAGAATGAACTAGCTCAATACTCCAATCTATGTCTCGATGGATAAGGCAACCATGAATGAGGCAAAAGAAAAGATATGATGCGTTGGGAAATGAATGAGATGATTTGATAACAACTCAATTTGCTGTGGAAAGTATATATATTATTGATCTGATACTCAGTTTAAATACAGCAGAAACACAGTTACAGAATAACTATTCAATAACTACTTCCTACAAATCAGTGATTTAATAACCACTTCAGGCAACTGACTAAATCATACTTATCAAAAAATACAGGATAAGATATTCTAAAGATAATACAATAATAATGTAGCAGTTCCTAAAGCATAAATTTAACACTCCTCTTTGCTAAGAATCTGGGATTGAAAAATTTCCTTATGGAATCTGATAACCTCGAAGCTGTCAAAATGATCTCAGACAATAATGCTATTTGTTTAAATAGCCAGAATTTAATCAAAGGGATCAAAAGGGTTTGTTCTTCCTTTGATACCATCAGCTTCTGCCATGTCTTCAGGGAGCATAATCGGGTGGCGGACCGCCTTGCAGCCGAGGGCCATGTGAGGATGTTGGGAGTCTCAACCTTCTCTTCACCTCCTGAGTTCCTGTCTTCGCTTCTTTTAGATGATGTTGTGGGGGTTAGCTTTCCTAGGCTAATCCCGGATTAGGCTTTTGGCTTGTGTTTTGTTTGTTTTTCTTTCCCTTTCCTACAAAAAAAAAACACTCCTCCTTGCTTTGGTTACTGCAAACTCCAAGTTTTTCTCTAAGGAACTCTAAAGAAACATTTGTGTCCTGTTTGTTTTTTTTTAATAATGAGGTCTGCAAGTGTGCGCTGTGGACATGCGTCTTTGGACAAAAATGACTGAAGTAATTTCTCCTCATGCTCATCAATCTCATCATAATCACCAAACTGAGTTTGAGTTTCAGAGAAACCATTAAAATCGTCAAGATCCCCTTCTTCATCTTCTTTTCTTCTTCAGCTAAAGCAAATGCAGTAGTACCAGTAGGATTTTTTTCCTCAGTCTCCACTTGAATTTCCTTCTGCGGAATATCAATGCATCTTTCAAATTTTTTGAACTCAAACCTGAAGAGATCATCTTTTCATAGACTTCTAAATTAATTTGTGTTTCAGTAAACACTTTTTGCTCCTCTTTCAATGGATTCAATGCAAAGATCTTGTCTTTCATCTCCACTTTGAAGACATCTTTTTCAGCTGAATCCTTTATGATGCAGTGATTTGTTTCAAATAAAACTTTGAAACCATTCTCAAGAAGTTGGCCAACACTTAACAAATTCTGACTTATGTTAGGCACAAATAATACATCTTTGATTATTTTTGTACCTGAAGTGCTCTTAATAGCCACTGCACCATTTCCCTTCACTGGAATGTATTCTCCATTTCCAATTTTGACTTTGGAAACTGCTGATGTATCTAGCTCTTTGAACAAAGCACGATCATAAGTCATATGGTTCGTACATCCGCTATCTACAATCCAATTATCACTTGAATTTCCAGGAGCAAAACATGAAGCCATAAAAAGATCGGTTAGTTTTTCTTAAATGTTACTTTTTTCCTATAGGTGAATGACTAAAAATTTGATAAAAGTTAAAATGAAGTTATCATATTTTGATATGTTTGAATTTAAAATTACATGATAATAAAATATAGATTTTTTTTTATAAATGTAAATAAAAGTTAAAATCAGATTTTTGATATAATTCCCTAAAAACAATTCGAAATCATAAAAGGCTTGTTATTTGAAAGTGTTCAAAGTTAAACACAAAAGCATATTATTTTGTTATTTAACAACCCACTTTCATATTCATTATTTACCACTACTAGTGTTTAAAGTTAAACCCAAAAGTGTATAATTTTTTTTTATCTCGACTTGAACTAGTGTTTCATCCATTGACTGATGTATATTGTTTTTAGCTCAGTCGACTCAAAAACAAAGAGATATTTAGCCAGCGATGGTGGAGGGTGAAGGGTGAAAGGTAAGCCTCTAAATCCAACAAGTTTCTGTGTCTCTCTCTCTCCTTCGTCTTTGGAATCATAGACAGTTGAAGCATCAATCACTTCTCTTGAACTAATTTCTTCCATTGAACCACTTTCTTCTCTCATATGCATAAAAATTAAAGCATGGTCAACTGAATTTCTGAGATTCATTGGATATTTTAGTGGTCAGGAACTAGATCGAAATCCACTATCGAATTGATCAAATAAGTGTCATCAAATTGATCTTCATCAAATTGTCTCTCAATATCCACTCTGATATGATCTCTCAAAAGTTCAAAATCTCATAGAATCTCTCGACATTTTAGAGTATTATACTATCACTAAAAAGGTAATTAAATTTGTACTTGAATTTCTATGTATTTTGATTATGTATTCTGTTAATGGTTTTCTAATGTTTGTTTTAGGTTACTCTACTTTCTTCACCCGATTTCTCCAGCAATGGTAATTTTGGTTTTTTTAGTAAAGAAAGGCTACATGGGAGAGAGCAAACGGACATCCCAACTAGGTTGGCACCCCCAAATTTTGGGTTTTTTTTATCAATTGAATTAGATGTTGAATTGTCGATGGAGGAGTTAATTGAAAAGAAATTATTTTATTATAGAAAATTAAAACCTTACTAAGCTTTACTACCTACTCACACACAAGCACTCACACATTATTTATATATTTATCTAGTTTATATTTTTGTCTCTCTCCTCACTCACTCATCATTACATTCACAATACATCTATATATAGATATAACCTTGTTGATTGTGAACCATACATTTAGGTTGGTTAAATGAAGCTCCTAGAATTATGTGTATTGGTCAACAATGATTACTATTATTATTCTTGCTATTTCTAGATATTTCCATAGTCTAACAATTTTCTTTTTAGTCAATTAATTAAGTCGGTGATAATAATTTCAATACTCCCCCTCAGCACCGACTTATAATAACTTATATGTACTAACCATTCCAAACTGCTTTTCTGGCATCTTTTTTCATAGCATTTTTCCATTTCTTGCTTAAAAATGCTTCTCTGTGTGTTGTAGGCTCTTTTATTGTAACTTCTTCGATCACTTCTATTCCTTTACCAAACACGACTTCTTCGATCACTTCTATTCCTTTACCAAACATGACTTCTTCATGTTCCTCTTTGTCCTTTATGACACGATTGGATTTTTTCACTCCGTTGGAATTTCCACACTCTTCTTTATTTGTCTCCCTCGATCTATGTTGCCTCGACTCATACGTGTAATCTCTATTCAGTGTTGTTGTCATCGACTTTCTATCCAATATTATCAAGCCTTCCCTAACTTAGCTAATTCGCTCAAGCTCTTGACTAGAGCTTCCAACATCACCATCTCCTTGATGATTGCCTTTTTGGCGAACCTTTGTTGGTTGTAAGCGTCTTGCTTACATTTCCTCCACGTAACAACTCCACCTTTAGCTATTGTTCAACTTATGCTCCACTTTCTCATGTGGCTTCTGCACCTTAAACATCTGTATTGGCGTAGGCTTCACCCTCTCATTGGGTGATGACCCTTTTGACAAACCTATTGACTTAAGCTCCACCTTCATCTTTGGTGGCAATGTCTCAGACAATGCTGATCTTTCACTCACGACTTTCCTCCTCGGTGGTAGCATCTCAGTCATTGCTTGTTGTTTACGCTCCACCTCTTCCTTGATCGGTGGCATCTTGCATGAAGTTGGTGGCTCCTTTCGGGCATTTCTCTTATTCCTTTCTTCATTGGAACACTCCTCGATTGGTTCCTCATGACCACCTAGATCTTTAATGATCCGTATAGAATTGACGAGATGAACAGAATCTAGTCCCCTCACAGATTCCTCCTCCTCTTGTTGTCCAGCAACAAACAATTGCTCTTTCTTTCCATCTGCTATGGATGATCTGACTGGATCATATATCATCAGCTCTACCATGGCACTTGAAGCCTAGAAATCCCATTCTTCTTCACTTTCTTCTTGAGTGTGTGTGTGGATGTAACGACATTGCCTTCTACTTTCTACCAACAACCTTGTTCATAGTGACCTCTTTTTCCACAAACATAGCACTGGTTATTCTTTCGTCGATACGCCTTCTGGTCTTCTTCATTATGGTTGTGAGTGTGGTAAGCTCCCCCTTGTTGCCAACTCCTTCTTTGTGGACTTTTCTGCCATTTGTCTTCTTTAGATCTTTCTCCGAATCTCGATCTCGCGGTTTTTGGATCCTTTCTCTCTTTATTACTAAATGACTGAGACCTTAGACATTTGTTTGTCCAGAGCCTTTTGATTAGCCAAAATATTTTCCAATTCATTTAAATTTGGCTCTTTAGCCCATCCACGGGTTGCTGTGACAAGTGCGTTAAATTCTGGACGCAACCCATGGACTATAATTCTTCTAATCCTTGTTTCAGTGATTTTATTTTCAGGATCCAATTTTGAAATTTCTTTACATAAAGTTTTAACTTTAGTAAAATATTCACTCACTGTCATATCTTGATGCGAGACCGACAATAACTCGTTCTCGAGTTGTTGGAGTTTGGCATCATTTTCTTCGCAAATAATTCTGCTAGAGTGTCCTATGCTTCCTTCGGGGCTTTAGCATCCTTGATGCGTTGCAGCAAACCGTCCTCCAGCGAAATTGATAAAGCATACATAGCTTTACCACACATGACCTTCTACCATTTAAGGTCATTTTGTTCCGTCGGAGGTGTTGTGTCATTACCTCCAATAATCTCCCATAAATCTTGGCCGAGCAAATAAAATTTCATACGAGTACTCCAAGTAATATAATTAATATTAGGGTAATTAATTTATTAGTCCCTATATTTTGACAAAACACACTGTTTAGTCCCTGTATTTTCAAAAACACATGGTAAGGTCCCTAACCTTTTTCTCAGTGAACTGTTTAGTCCTTCCGTCTGTTTGTTACATTTTTTACCGTTTATGACTTCGGAAATGACTAAATTACCCTTTACTATTTACCTTCAAACTTCAGAAAAGTAATCCAATTTAGAAGAAGAAGCTATTTGCATGGAGAACAATAAAAAGAACAGACTCAACGCTTACGAATTTGAACGATTAAGAAGAAAATTAAGAACAAGAACACTCAAAGTTGATTTCAGATGCATTAGAGTTTAAAGGAAAGCAAAATAAAGGAAAAGAAGAACACAAATCCAAATTGACTAACAGAATCTTCATGAGAGTCTAACGGCAGGGACTAAACAGTTCACCAAGAAAAACATTAGGGACTAAACAGTTCACCGAGAAAAACGTTAGGGACTTTAGTGTGTGTTTTTGAAAATACAGGGACTAAACAGTGTGTTTTGTCAAAATATAGGGACTAATAAATTAATTACCATTATTATTATTGAGTTTTTCCAGAGTGCTTACCGAGGTTGACATGTCTGCCATGACTTGGTTATCTCCTTTAAGTAAATTTGGTCACCGAGCAATAATTTCCACAGTCCCAAACTGCGCGCTAAAAATACCTCGTTCCACCACGATTCCGAATCGCGAACTTTCGAAGCATTCGACTCCCGGTCCCTGACCGCTTGCTTGCACTCGACCACGTACCGGTCCCTGACTGTCCGCTCTGATACCACTTGTTGAAATAAAATTGGAGGACTTAATTTAAAATTTATACAAACACTCAATTATTTGAAACACTTAGCACACACTCATTTATTACTTTTTGACTCACGTGTTTTTCCTGGACTCTCACTTACAAATATACTTTCTTTTTCTTTATTTCATACTCTCAATTTGCTGCACATACTTCACAAGCCTAGCCTTCTATTTATACTTGTCTTAAATCAATAATAACCACAAAAGTATGTCGGTTGTGAAATCAACCAACCTTAATTATTATTGGTGAATATCCTAGATATCTCTAGATAAGTCGGTGCTTGACTTATCAATATTAGATTTCTTTAGTCCGTTCTTTTCTGCATATATAATTTTTGAATTAAATTTTGTTAACGAATGTTGATTGTAATTTGAATGAATTCAATGTGTTGAAACTTTTTGGCGTGACTATATATTTATAGCCACCAATTGGGTCTTAAACCTAATTACATATTTAATCTATATCTGACCCATTTCCATTATGAGTGAATTATATTTGATCCATATCGAATACATCTCACATTTGCATGTAACTGGAACATATTCCTTATCTCTTCTCATTCTTATTCATACTTGCAAATAGTCCATGCGGTCGACATACACTCGAGAGCTCTAATGTTATAGACTCGTTCGAGATATATAACATTATGATTGAACATGGATAGTTATAGGTTGTATGCTTTATCTCAGATTCCATCTCACAAGCATATTTAATACATTAATCTCATTACAATTTTCTATTTTCACAAGTATACAGATATATATATAAATGTCACGACGTTGAAATATAGAAACACTTAGATGTGATCAAATAGAAAACTATCCATTGCTATGCTCCTTTTATCATGATCTAATTTGCTTAAATGGTCGGGTTCTTTTACGTCCCGAATTATCTCACTAGGCCTTCATAATTTCCTTCCAAGATAAGTAAAATCAGATCATAATTCGAGAACAAGTTAAGGGTCCTAAGGATAGAACAAATTAGAGAAGCCTTAGTTTCACGATGTGAGTCTCACACTAGGAAAGGTTGAGATCCATCGTATATAAATTTTTTTCATCTCAAAGCACATATGGCACGAGATCATGTGTTATGGCCATGGCCGATCGTAAAATTCTAGAGATCTAGTTACGAATTACTAAATGAGGCCATCGTAAATAAGTATAACTAAGAAATAAAGTAAAAGAAATATTACTTAAAAATGACATCTTTATATTACACTTAACAAGGAATCTAATAAAAACATCAAATTTCAAACAATTTTTTTTTATTTCACATTAAAAACACAGTTGATCATACAAAACATTATCTATGAGCATTTTTAGATGGTGAATCACTAAAAGTAGTGTCTACATCAACATTCTCTAAATACATTAAATTGCTAAATCATTTCATCTTTCTTGAGACCTTGAGGGTGACATTACCATGCCTCAGTTTTGATACACGAGATAACTATATCTAAGTTGGCTGATCATAAATGGCTTGCTAGAGTCCATTTATGACTTATGAGATGAAGCGGAGTTTCGATCAAACTACCAATATCATATGTCTAGACCTACATGATCGCACTATCAAAAGAGATTGATTAGAATACAGCTTCCCGGGGTAGCTTAAGATGCATATAATAGTTATATTTATTTTCAGTAGTGTTCACATGGACCTTAATGACCAAATGAAATTCACTGTTAAAATTAGGCTTATTAAATCTAAGACTTAGGATGCTTTGAATCTCCATCCTAGAATCCAAATAAGTCTAGATCTAATGGTGAATGACTAAAAACTATATGGTCATTAAGGTCCATGTGATCAAAATCGTATGTATTTAAGCATACGTGAATTAGTGTAAGTGGGCTCGGGTGAATATGAGTTTTCAATAGGATATGATTGAAATCACGTTCAGCCTTAACCCACGGTAAGAGGTCATTTTGGGGCAGTAAGTAGCAACACCCTAAATAAATGATGTAAATTTGGAATTAAATTTTAATAGTTAAAATGTGAATTCAATTTAGATAAATTTAATATATTATATATATAAATATATATAGTTATGTTATATGGTTGATATAAATAACTAGATATATATAAATATACATAAATATTTGTGTAGTAAATAATATTGGATATTGTTTATATATATATATATATTATTTAATTAAATTAATATTTGATTTAAAGTATTTAAAAAACAAAAAAAATTTAATTTAAACTATAGTTTTGGAAGGAAATAAAATAAAATAAAATTTAATTTAAAAATATGTTTTTTTAACACTTGTTGGGAAACAACCCCTTTTAGGGAAATATTTTTCAACCAGATCGAGTGGGGTAATTTTTTTAAACAAGGGATTAATCCGTTTTATATAGTGTAAAAATTGAATTTTCCCTCTACCCAAGTTCTATATGTGTCCTAGAATTAGAGATTTTATTTGTTTTGAATTTTAATTAAATTGAAAGAGATAATACTAAATAAAGATTAAATTAAATTCTAATTAATTGTTAATATTTAATGATAATAATAATTAGATTAAATTCTAATTAATTGTTACGAGAATACAAATAGGTTAAAGATTGAATCTTTTAACGTATTTTTCATAACACAAAACACTGACTCTCCTTTTCCCTATTGAGAAGCCGCCACCCCCCTCTGACGAACTCGGCCAATTCCATTTTTGTTCAGTGATTCGATTAAGCTGCTAGCACACGAAGTTCCATACGGTTGTGTCTATGTGTGTGGTGTATGAGTAACTGGGTATGTAATGCGAAATAAACTATTTTTTTATATGAAATTGGGTGTTTTATTTTTTTTTTGGTTAAACCATCCGGTACTCCGAACCACATTGGCCAACTAATCCGGATTCAGGGCGGGTCCAAGGATTACGGTATTTAAACCCCTCCCAATCGCCGTTGTGGGGGATCGATCCTGAGACCGCCCTACCAAGCGCAGCCCCATGCTACCACTGCGCTAACCAACGATTGGTAATTGGGTGTTTTATTAGTTACCTTGTTAAGTGAATAAAAAATTGTCATTTTTAAGTAATTTTTCTGTTACATATAATTTATTTATTTTTACTTTATTTTTTAATTAAGAGCCTCATTCGCTACTTGAACCCTGGGCTTCCAGAATCTCAGGATCTGCCAACACTAAGTTGATCAGAAAAAGATAATATGAGGTAAGGAAAATGTCTTAATGTATGGTGGTTCAGGTTATGTTATGTGTGGAATAGAGTACAAATGTAAAATTATAATAAACCTCTTATTGATTATAGTAATGGTTACATGTATTTATACTAACCTTTACAATATTTAATTACTTTTCTACCCTTTATATTTCTATAGTATTACATCAATACTAAATACATTAATACCCCCTCCTCAAACTGGAGGCTGTGAGGAAACAAGACCCAGTTTGGGAAGAAAGAAATGAAGTGCAGCCCCTGATAAGGGTTTAGTGAGGAGATCCGCCAGTTGAAGTTTAGTAGAAATATGAGTAGTAGAAAGAAATCCGGAGAGGATGTGATCACGAACAATATGACAATCGATATCCAAATGTTTTGTGCGTTCATGAGAAATCGGATTTGAAGCGATATGAATGGAAGCCTGACTGTCACAATGTAGATTGATAGGTAACGGAAGCGAAATTTGAAACTCACGGAATAAGTACGAGATCCATTTAAGTTCACAACTGGTGGTTGCCATACTTCGATATTCAGCTTCAGCGGAAGATTTACTGACAGTAGGTTGCTTCTTAGCTTTCCAAGAAATTAGAGCATTCCCTAAAAAAATACAATAACCACCAATGGATCGGCGTGTTTCTTTGCAACGTCCCCAATCAGCATCACAATAAGCAGTGAGTCGTAAATCAGTAGTAACACCATAAAATAAACCATAATGAAGAGTGCCTTTGAGATATCGGAGAAGATAGAACAAGGCATCAAGATGATGAGAACAAGGTTGATGCATGAATTGACTCAGTTGCTGGACAGCGAAACCAATATCGGGACGAGTGAAATTTAAATAAAGTAGACGACCAACGAGCTTTCGATACTGATCGGGAGCGGGAATAGGACTGCCGATGGAAGGATCCAAATTAGTACAGGATTGCATGGGGCAAGGAGATGAATTTGCGGATGTTAAACCCATATCAGAAAGCAAGTCAGAAATATATTTTTGTTGGGATAGAAAAATACCCGTTTTATCACGAGCAAGTTCGATGCCCAAGAAGTATTTAGCAGGTCCAAGGTCCTTGATAGTAAAGAGGGAATGTAAATGATCTTTTACTTGACGAATGACTTCATCAGAATTACCGGTAATGAGAATATCGTCAACATAAACGATAAGTACGATAAAAATATCAGTTTGAGTGTAAGTGAATAAGCAATGATCACAAGATGCTTGAGTAAAACCAAATACAAGAATCTGAGATGTAAATTCTTTATTCCATTGACGACCCGCTTGTTTAAGACCGTAAAGAGACTTACGAAGTTTACAAACTTGACCACGTTTAGCTTTGAGATAGCCATCCGGAGGTTGAAGATAGATGTCTTCATCCACAAAACCGTGGAGATAAGCATTATTTATATCAATTTGGTGAATCGGCCAAGCTTTGGCAGCAGCAATGGCAATCATAAAACGAACAGTGACAACTTTAGCAACCAGGGAAAAACT
The DNA here is from genome assembly GCF_963576675.1 of Euphorbia lathyris. Taxonomy (NCBI): domain Eukaryota; kingdom Viridiplantae; phylum Streptophyta; class Magnoliopsida; order Malpighiales; family Euphorbiaceae; genus Euphorbia; species Euphorbia lathyris. The sequence goes on from NC_088918.1 coordinate 30,488,649, forward strand.
CTCTAAATAGTCAATACCTTGAATTTGATTATAACCACGAGCCACTAAACGGGCTTTGTATCGATCAATCGATCCATCAGGTTTATGTTTAATACGAAAAATCCAACGAGTGGAAATAGCCTTCTTGCCATGAGGTAAAGAAGTGAGATACCAAGTATCATTGTCCTCTACATGAAATCAAATTCTTATTCAAGAGGGCATTCATAATGGGAAGCCCGGGATGGCCTAGACGGTTGTGCCAGACATCAGAAGATAGTGCGGTAAAGACAGACAGAGAGGAGTGTGGTGTAGATTGACTAGACATGACTGGATAGAGGTCCCCAGTACTGTTACATCTCATGATATATGTACCCGTCTGTAAATCCTTCACAGAAAAACCGAATGGGTCAAATTCTACAGAAACTTTGTTATCTTTGGTGAACTGACGGACTGAAATAAGATTTTTGATCAGTTTGGGTGCATGCAATACATTATTTAAATGCAAGGGTTGATTTTTAGATGTTAAACTAGCATAACCAGATCCACAAATAGGAACACAGTGACCATTACTGACAATAATATTTTCATTGAAGCTCGAATTAAAATAAGAAGTGAGTGTACCTTGGTGAGCCGTCATGTGAGATGTGGCTCCTGTATCCATGTGCCATTGGTCAGGAGGTGGTGAGATGGTCATTGTGTGCATAGCCTCTGCGATATCAGTGGGCATATATGGCTGGGATGCCATATTAATATGAGCTTGTGGGCTGCCGGGTCGGGGACCGAGAATTCCCGGTTGAGGCTGCTGTCTTCCAGAAGGGTACTGTGGCTGCCAGGTATTAGTGGGGAATGGGCAAGGTGGAGTCGCCCAAGGCTGCGGCTGCCCCCACGGTTGCGTATACGCCCAAGGAGGGAGAGACGAGGGGCGATACGGTGAGTAACCTGCTGGCCGATAGTGGTTTCGCCCCCCTGCTGCGATACCCACGACCGCCATGTCGGCCACCGCGATTGTTGGTGCCGGACCGGTGGTGTGTCTGACGCGCGGGAGGGAATTGAAAGGTTGAACCAGCGTGGTCGACGGTGGAGGAAGCCGTGAGTGCGACGGTGTCAGGGACGCTGCTGGTCTTTCGGGATCGAACCGTTTCTTCAAGGATTAACATTGACCTAGCTTTGTGAAAAGATGGGAGAGGATCGCCATGGCGAAGTTGGGTACCAACGGTATCATATGCATCAGTAAGACCTGAGATGAGTTGAAGGACCATCTGGTCATTTGTAACTGGACAGTCGACATTAGAGAGTTGATCAGATAGGGATTTTAGATGTTGACAGTAGGAGGAAATATCGGAGAAATCATCGAGTTTAACTTTGGAGAATTCTTGTTGAAGAAATAAGGCACGGGAATGTTTATTGTTAGAGAAAATGTCCTGGAGACGGCTCCAAGCTGTGGCTGCAGAGGAATCTGCTTCATTAATTGTGTGAAGCAGATCAATGGAGATAGTGCTGTAGATTCATTGAAGGACTACGGCATCAATACGGGACCATAGTGAGGGATTTGTGGTTTGAAGGGAGTTGTCAGAATCGTTGTCAGATGACGGAATGATGTGGTCGAGGACTTGAAAAGGTGTGGCGTGGAGTTTGAATAGGGCGGCCCAGGTTGGATAATGACCTTTTTCGACATCCAGGGTGATTTTGATGAAGGTTGAGATATTGGATACGGTGAGGGAAGGATGAGTATTGTTGTGTGTTTCGGTTCGGGTGGTTCGGTGTTGGAGTTGGCGTTGTTGATTGTGTTTGTGTTGGTATTGGATTGCGCCGATGTGTTGGTCATGGTGGCGGAAGGGTGGTCGGCGGCGATTTAGGGTTGAGGGAGGGAGGAGTCGAAATTTCGGTGGTGGAGATGAGGTAGGAGAAGATGAGAATTAGGTTAGGTCTCTGATACCATGTAACAATTTGAATTATTCAGTGATTGTTATTGATGTATCAAGTAGTATAAATACAATTTACAGTTTGTATCTAAGTGAATAACTAAATCTATACTGTAGGCTAGAAATAGGGAACTAACTATTTTACAAATAGATAAAGGACTAAATAGTAAATATGTCTAATACCTTATATATATATATATATATATATAGCACATATGCTAAAAGACCAATGATATACTGATTCGATCTTAGATCTCTTATTGAATTGCTCATTTAATGAGCATGCTTAATATTATACTTTGAAGAGGACTCGAACCTCCACACTCTTTACCACCAGATTTTAAATCTCGCGTGTTTACCACTTTACCATCAAGGCACCTTGAAAGTGAATTGTGTATTTCATGAATATGATATCTATCTAATATGATATATGGAATATATGACAAATGTGGAATGTTTGAGTATTTTTTATTGATCGGTCATGTCATATAAGCCCGACTCGGACATGCAATTGCTTCAATTTCACAAATTCATGGATTTTGAGCAAAGCCAATCAAAGATTGTTTGTCAAAGTTCAAGAATGTTAGAGATACATGAGATATATGATACTCTGAATTCTCACATATTTTGGTTTCTGAATAATGTTTGATTTACTTTACCAAATATGGGTATGTGGGTCTAAAGAAGTTGATAAATTTCAACTCTTTGAACCTTTGAGTCTCAAGTAATTCTACCACGCCTATAGCAAGTGTACAGTTTTACCCAATTTTTTCCCCTTAGTGAGCTCCATATAGCTTTATAAGAATTTTCTTCGATTTTAAGTACGTTACAAGGCATATTCCCTTCTTGAATATCTTTTTCGTGCCCGAAGTTCGGATTTTTAAGTGGAAATTATGATTTAAGTGGTTAAGTATAAGATTGGAAGCCACTTAAACTGAAAACAACGAACCAAAAACAGAAAGCAAGAACAAACCAAAAACACAAAGCAAGAATAAATCTCTCACGGCGGAGAGACAATCAAACCTCACAAAGGGAGACAGTGACGGAAAAAAGGTTGATATATTACAAGTAATACAATATTATCATAAATATAAAAAGGAAAGGAAACAATGACAGAAAGGTGGTTTAGTTACAGAAAAAGGCGTCGTAATTCTGTAACTATTGCTATTATACAAGTGTTCTGAATGCATTTCTGATGGAAATTCTGTACCTAACTGAAGCTCGACCAACAATTGGGATGCTTGTTACGGACTGAAACCAGCCGTAGAAAATGGTCGCTAAATTGGTGACCACTGTTTGCGACTGCATATTTAGTCTGTACCTTACCGACATAGTTTAATGATGTAACCTTGGTCGCAAAAAAGGCCACTAACACCTTACTGACCGAATGTATGCCCTCGTGACTCATAAAAAAGGTCAGTAAACACGTTTAGGGACCGCCATTGCGATCAAATTTTTGGTCCCTAACTGCTGATTTTCATGTAGTGGAAAATGTATGAAATTTGATGTTTTTGTTGTTTTTATTTACTTCATTCTTGTACTATTTTTAAGTTGGATGAGAATTACGATGATGTTGTAATATTGTCATTAGCTTTCTGTTTTTTTTTTTGAGCTTTTCAGCTGGATTTATTGTTTAAAGGTATTACATATATAAGAAGTATGATATAAGAAAAATGCAGTGTTCTGTTGAGTTGCTTATTGTTGCCTTTTTGTCCTTTCATTTAATGTTCTTTTGAAACATGCTCAAATCATTTATATTGGTTATAGTTTTAGATCAATCAAAAGATGCTGAAATCTGAAATGATCAAAGATTCATAATGAAATTTAAACACACTAGAAAAGAATACAACGGAAAAATTGAAAGCATCTACCAATATTTATTTGCATATCAAGGACCAGGAGTTAAATACCTGATGAATTGACAATATTGTACATATAATATATAGAGGAAGTACATATCTATGTCTTATTAATTAATTCATGTATTGGGTTAAAAAAGTAGTCGGTCTAGTTAACATTGGCAAACTTGTTCTGAAGATCCTTGACGGCATATTGATCCAACATAAAGGCTTTACCGAGAAGATCAGGATTAATGAGTGGATTAGGTCCAAAGACAGCATTAGCAATAGTAATAACACCTGGATTTTGGCTGCTTAAACCAGCAAAAGCAACACCTTTAGTCTTAGCAATATTGAACTGGAAGTGAATTAGTCCAATTGGGAATACAAAAACATCTCCTGGGTAAAGTGTTTTAGTGAAGAGCTTATTAGGATTAGAAGTTACGAAACCAACAAGGAGAGTTCCTTCAACCACAACAAGGATTTCAGTGGCACGAGGGTGAATATGAGGAGGGTTTAATCCACCATTTGGGGCATAGTCAATCCTAGCCAATGATAGACCAAGTGTGTTAAGTCCTGCTATTTGATCAACATTTAATAAGGTTACATTTACTCCATTTGCATTATTTGTATCTCTTGGTACATTCAGTCCACCAAAGAAGAAATCTTCTGCTACCGTCTCATTTGGGTTCTTGCAGAACTTTCCATTTACAAAAACTGCATAAGAATAATGTTCTGTTAGAAAAATATATGAGAGAAATTAAATATATAGACAAGTTGAAAAATACATACCAGCATTCTTGGGCTCGGCTATGGCTACGCAGAAATCCTGGAGGGGGCTAGGATCAGATGCAGATGTCAAAGAGGAAGCCAGTGCTAATATAACTAAAGCTACAAGGAATTTCATTGTCATAATTAGTTAAGAGAAGTCTTAAGCTTAATTATATCTCAATTGTGAGAAGCCATGAGTATTTATAGCTGAAATTGTTTGAAATGTTCAGTGCCAATTACTCAACATAATAAGCCAGACAAGTTATTAAATTATTTAAATTCAATCTATTTAACCTTTCTCTCATTTAAATTTCTTCCAATTCGCAATTGGCTTAGCTCACTGCATGGAATAAGTCATGAAGTGAGAAGAAAGTTTTGAATGACTTGTTAAAAACAAGAGCTATTCAAAACCTAGAAGGAATAGTCATATATCCTGAAGGAAACTATAACAAAACTCAAATTGATTAAGAGGTGGTCTTATGTTGTGGTAGTAAATTAATCAGAGTTGGTATAAATTAGATACGTAGAATTGTGATAATGGTATATACCATTGCTGACATTTTCTTGTTCCTTCAATTCAATTAATGTATTAGATTTTCCATACATACTTTGCTTCAGAAATTAGATCGAAATCCACTCTCGAATTGATCCAATCGGTGTCATCAAATTTATCTTGATCAAATTGTTTCTCCACTTTGATACGATCTCTCAAAAATTTCAGAGTTTCATAGAATCTACAGTTTAGATTATTATACTATCACTGGAAACTGAAAGGCAATTAAATTGGATATCTAAGTATTTTCATTATGTATTCTGTTAATGCTTGTCTCCTGTCTGTTTTAGGTTACTCTGCTTTCTTCACTTGTTTTCTCCAGCAATGGTAATTTTGTTTTTTTTTTTTCTTCTTCAATTGAATTAGATTTTTTTTATTTCTTCATTTTCTGCGTATATAATTTCAGAATTAAATTTTGTTAACCGGTATTGATAGTAATTTGAATGAACTCAATGGGTGTTGAAACTTTTTGGTGTGACTATCTCTTTATAGCCACTAATTGGGTTTTAACCTAATTATTTATTTAAGCTATATCAGGCACATTTCCTTTATCGACAGTTTATATTTGACCCATATCAAATACTTCTAACATCTCACACTTGCATGTAACGGAACATATTTCCTATCTCTACTCTTTCTCATTCATACTTACAAATAGTCTATGCTATCTGCATACACTCGAGAGCTCTAACGTTAGGGGCGGAACCAGGGGGGGTTGGCCGGGGCTCCAGCCCCGGCCGGCCGCCCGAGAATTGAAATTTTTTTTTTTTAGTAATGGTGTCTCGTAATATTTTGGAAAGAATTATATTAACTCTATGTAGTATTATATCAATGTTTAAAGGTAGATGAGATGGTTAAGGATCATTGTTTTTATTTGAAAGGTCCTGTATTCGATTCCCTTCAACCTTATTTTATTTTAGAAAGTTTTTATTTTTAAATGAACTCTTTATTTTTATTTTCATAACACTTTTGAATTCATTTTTAATATATCTTTACCATTAAAAAAATAAACATATTTAATATTCAATTAGTTCAATCCTAGTTTCTAAAAAAAATGATAACATTTTTACAGTTTTAATGCGTTGGAGGCTAAAAAAAATGATAACATATGTATAAATGTCATGACGCTGAAACATAGAAACGCTTAGATGTGATCAAATGGAAAATCTATCTGTTACTATGTTCCGTATATCATTATCTAATTTGCTTAAATTGGCGGTTCTTTTATGGTTCGCATTCTCATGGCCTTCAGAATTTCCTTCCAAGATATGTAAAATCAGAACATACTTCGAGAACATGTTAAGGGTCTTGAGGATATAATAAATTAGTGAAATCATAGTTTCACGATGTGAGTCTCACACTAGGAAAAGTGAGACCCATTATACAGTAAAACCTCTATAAATGAATATCATTAAGACCTGGAAAATTATTATCTTATAATAAATGAATATTTTATTAATTTATCAATAAATGAATATTTATTAATTTATCAATAAATGAATATTTATTAATTTATAAAATAATTTTTTAATAGAATGCATGTACAAAGTACATATTCTAATGAAGTGTTATGAATTGTTTCAAGGGTAAATTACACCCATGGCCACTGAACTTTACCCATTTTTACATTATGGTCATTGAACTTCATATCTTCCCGGTATGGCCACTGAACTTTACACTTTTTAACACCGGTAGCCACTTAACGCCTCAAAACGACCATTGGCGGCTAAAAATAAAAAATCCAAAACGTTAATGATATTCTAAGGAACTTTAATTCTTGAAATTTTTCGTTTTGAGGTCATTTAGGTGTTTGGTTATGAGAGAGAAAATGAATTTTTAGAGAGAGAAAGATCCAAAAAATGTGATTTTCGAAAATAAAAAATGTGGTTTCATGGTAAATATCGTTTTGAACAACTTTAATTCTTGAATATTTTTATTTTAAGGTCGTTAATGGTCATTTTTATAAGTTAGTTAAAATTCAGTAGCCACCGATATTAAAAAGTGTAAAGTTCAGTGGCCATACCGGGAAGAACTGAAGTTGAGTGACCATAATGTGAAAATGGATAAAGTTCAGTGGCCATGAGTGTAATTTACCCATTGTTTCAAGTACACAATAGAATTTAAAATATAAAAATTCATATATTATATATTCTCTTACATAGCTACTCATTTGAAAGGTGTAACAAAATATACGCTAACTGATGAGATGATAAAAGCTAGTATAAAAATGAAAAGAATGTGTGGAATGTAGTTTATGCCTTCTAAATAGTTAAAGATGAAATTGAGTTCAGTTGGTACGAAAATAAGAAACAATTAATTATAAATACATATAATTGGTCCAAACACCACTCAATTGGTTCTGCCAACGTTTTAATAAAACGCTAGTCTGAACAGGTTCTTTTGTCGAGGATATGATGTGCGTCTGTTTCAATAGAATTTGAGAAATTTGTTTCTTCTTCCCTCAGCTCTGTCGCTCTAATCTGAAGAAGCTCTTTCTAAGGAAGACGATGAAAAAGGAGAACATATAAGAGAGAAAGTAAGACGAGATCGTAGGGAGCGGAAGCTTGACCCAAGCTTTCAAAGTTCATCGTGGATCGGAGGCAGGGATTTAAAAAGGAAGAATAAGATGAGAAGGTCGGCCAAATGAGATAGGATGAACCCTAAAATCTAAATTTATACTAACACTATCAATTGATATTTGCATCGTCGGTTTAAAAAGGCCGATGCAAATAATATAATTATCTATGTCGGTCCTGTTACGGGACCGATGCAAATAATTCAATTGATATTTGCACCGGCTTGTTTAGAAGGACCCATGCAAATAATGCATTTATTTGCATCGGTCCTGTTAAGGGACCGATGCAAATGCTGAATGTCATGATATTTGCATCAGCCCCAAACAAAGGGCCGATGCAAATGGACCTTTTGCATCCTATTTTATAAGGGCTGATGCAAATGACCATTTTTCCACTAATGTCACAAAATTTGAAATAAAAATTTTTAGGAAGTGTTTTATTTTATGAATTATATATGTAATTTTCTTATGCAGTTAATGAATTATTATTTTATATTTTTAGTAGGCCTCAAAGAATTTTTTTAAAATTATTATCTTATTCATTTAGGGAGAGTGCACGTCAGGACTAGAAGAAATTATTATTTAATCGAGGTTATTAATTTATCTAATATTAATTTATCGAGGTTTTACGATATATAATCCATCTCGTGGTCACAAAGAACACATGGTACAAGATCATGTATTATAGTATTATCTCATTTCCTTTTGAAAAAAGAGCATGTCAATTTTAATAACACCGTATAAAAGTTTTAGCTTAGATGTGCCAAAACAACTAATTAACAACTTTCTGTTTTAAGGACAATATCTCAAGTTAATTTTAACTTATGATCTTGATACCATATAACTCTCTTATTATGCTTACGTATGTATATCAAGTTAATTTTTGGTGCATATTTGTGCTTTTTTCAATTTATCTTCTTTTGGCTCAAATAATTTACATTGGTTATTGTTTTAGATCAATGAAAAGATGATGAAACCTGCAATGACTATAAGGAAATTTAAACACACTAGAAAAGAATACATTGGAAAAATTGAAAGCCTTTACCATTTATTTGAAAATGAAGAAGCAGGAGTTAAATACCTGACTAATTGACATTATACATATAATATGTAGAGGAAGTACATCTATGTCTTATTAATTAATTCATGTATTGTGTTAAAAAAAAAAAGTAGTGGGTCTAGTTGACATTGGCAAACTTGTTCTGAAGATCCTTGACCACATATGGATCCAACATAAAGGCTTTAGCAAGAAGATCAGGATTAATGGGTGGATTAGGACCAAAAACAGCATTAGCAATAGTAATCACACCTGGATTTTGGCTGCTTAAACCAGCAAAAGCAACACCTTTAGTCTTAGCAATATTAAACTGGAAGTGAATTAGTCCAATTGGGAATACAAAAACATCTCCTGGGTAAAGTGTTTTAGTAATAAGCTTATTAGGATTAGAAGTGACGAAACCAACAAGGAGAGTTCCTTCAATCACAACAAGGATTTCAGTGGCACGAGGGTGAGTATGAGGAGGGTTTAATCCACCATTTGGTGCATAGTCAAGCCTAGCCAATGATATACCAAGTGTGTTAAGTCCTGCTATTTGATCAACATTTAATAACGTTACGTTTACTCCATTTGCATTATTTGTATCTCTTGGAACATTCAGTCCACCAAAGAAGAAATCTTCTGCTACTGTCTCAGCTGGGTTCTTGCAGAACTTTCCATTCACAAAAACTGCATTCATTTATATAAATATTCCAAATTAACATCCATGGATCGATGTAGATACCGCAAGAGGATATGATTCTGAAAATAATGAAAGAAATTAAATAGAGAAGTTGAGAAATATATACCAGCATTCTTAGGCTCATCTATGGCTACACAGAAGTCCTGGAGAGGGCTAGGATCATATGCAGATGCCAAACAGGAACCCAATGCTAATATAACTAAAGCTACAAGAATTTTATTAACACTTTTCATTGTGATAATTAATTAAGAGATGTCTTAAGCTTGATTATATCTCAAGGTATCTCAATTTTGATGTGAATCTATTAATGGTACGAATGAGTATTTATAGGTGAATTTTTTTGAAATGTTCAGTGCCAACTCCATACACAATAGATTGATTTAGAAGAAAGATAATTTATTCAATTTAAATATTTTATTAATTGGCTTAGCTCACTGCATTGCTCCTTCATGGAATAAGTCATGTTTTCTCAATTTCTATATCAATTCAAACCTTTTGACTTTAACTAAAGTATAGGCCTAGCTAGTTGGGAGGTCAAGATCATATAAGGTCATCTATATATATTCATGAAGGAAATTAAAACAGAACTTCAAACGGATAAGGGTCAATTGACCCTAACAATTTTTGGGGAAAGTGACATATGAAATTATAGAAATTTACTTTTATGGTTTCCAATTAAAACCATTTAACTGGTTTAACTATCACTTATTACTTGTATTGTCATATCAGACCTTCTAAACATTATTCTGTGTATTATTAACAAAATTACAAAAATCATTTTAAAATATTAGTAATTAAGTCGGAAATATAAATTTTAGCTGTATATAATCCACATGTGGATGGGATTTTTTTTTCAGCATTATTTTTTTAATTATAACTTTTTTTATTAATTTTTTTTACTGTAACTAGATTTTATAGAGGAACTCCTTTTTTGGGAATGTATACCGGCAAAACAAAATTTGATCTTTGGGAATTTATTTTCTTATAAAAATAATAGCAGAATTAATTTAATTTAAATAAAAAAATAAACATTTGATAACTAATATTAGTTAAAATTTTAGAAATGCCAATAAAAAATTAAAATTGTCATTGGCGACACAAATGAAAAAGCGTGGTAGAATGTTTAAATACATAAATAAAAAATTAAAATATATTAAAATGAAAAAATATAAGGACATTTTTTCACATGGAAATTTTAAATTGTTTTAACCTGAAAAAACACTGATGCTGCGTAGTTGATTTTTTAAAAATTCCATCAAATGATAAAAAAAACGTCGTTAAGTGATAGTAAAATCTAATACAAATATAAAAGTGTGGCCGGATTTATAAATATGAAGATAAATGTCGAAAAATGTCGTTAAAAAATGTGGTAATAAACAAATTTTTTTTGGTAGTGTAACTTGTACAAAGATCCAAACTATTGTTTACCAGGAGTAGTTGTAACGATCCGGTTCGGAGTGGGTGGCGCCGGGATAGAAGGCCTGAGCAAGGAGCGACCCTAAGGGATGGCTATGAGGGTAGGAATGAACTGAATCCCACATCGGAAAGGGAGAGAGTGTGACTGGAGTTTATTAGTAAGGTGCGAATTCAATACATGGAGACGCGTTTTAAAACCGTGAGGCCCAAAGTGTTGGATTTGGACCAAAGCACACAATATCTACATGATATTGGGCTAGAATGTTACAGTAGTTGACTTCCTTCCTTCCATATATATTAATCACATTCGCATATCGTTCAAATTAACAAGATGAACACCATGCCCTAGGTCCAATCATATCCACCTGGCATTAAACTTATCTATCATATTAAACTTTTAGATAAAATGTTTAGTTGACAATAGTGAATTTGTCATTTTACTGAGGGTTTGTATCTATGGCGACCTCCCTAAATTTCCAAACTCTGTTGTACTTTTTACTTACTATATTTACTTATATATTTTAAGGTAAATAATTTATTAGGTCATTTTTTTTACTTAAAACACTATTTAGTTATGTTATTTTGAAAAATATATTGTAAAGTTCCTATCTTTTGTCATTGTTCATTTAAAATCCTAAAAAAATAGATAAAGGGATTAAATGATTAATATTAATAAACGATAGAGATCTTATAATATATTTTACAAAATAAAGGACTAAACAGTTTGTTACCTTAAAAGATGAGGATTAATAAATTATGTACTCTATATATATTAATATATTTATAGTAGGTTGTTAGCTCACTGTCTTGTCCCCTAATGGAATAAGTTTTTCTTTTCTTTTCTTTCAATTTGTAGGAATTGAGAGTTTTGAATATAGGCCTAGTTGGGAGCTGGTGAGGAAAAAGTAAAGTATTTTTTATTAATTTAGTTTTTCTTTTTGAAACATTTTATTAATTTAGTTAATTAGTAATCACTTATAAATTTATCCACCAATTTAGCATTTATTTCGATAAGTTTTTTTTAGCTTGCACTACGAGAAATCACTAATTAGCAACCAATGTTTGAAACCAGATTAAAATCGGTTGTAATATTGCAGCCTGTATAATTGCAAAGCATTGTCATTGGTTGTAAAGGTAGATTTCTTAAATACATTTGAGACAAAAAAAATATGGTTTTCAAAGTTTTGTTGGTTGTAAACATTGCAACCAGACCCGTCTCAACATAAATTTTCTGGTTACAATTATATTTAAGTTAAATTTCGATTTAGCTAAACCCAATTTTAGAGACTAAAACACTTGTTCACAAAGGTAAGGCTTAATACATTATTTACCCTCTGAACTTGTTCAAAAAGGTTGATTATTGACCCTGAACTTTCAAAGTATCCCAGTAGCATCCTTAACTTGCATAAAATGTTCAGTTAGCCCTATGAACTTACACAAAATGTAATCAATAGATCACTCGGTTGCAAAAAAAGTAAGTTAAATGCGGAAGATGTACGAGTCTTAAAAAAAGTAAAACGATCAAAATCGGGATATACAGTTTTAATATTAGAAAAGACAAGTTGTATAGTTGAGTAAACAATAACTTCATTTTTAATCTATTTTTGAATTATGTAATAACATATTTCTAAGATGTGTGGAATATATCTTGAACATTTAACTTACTTCTTTTGAAACAGAATGATCAATTGATTACATTTAACGCAAGTTTAGAGGGTTAACTGAACATTTTATGCAAGTTGTGGGTTTATCGGGATATTTTGAAAGTTCAGAGAACCAATCAACTTTTTTACACAAGTTCAGAGGATAAATGATGTATTAAGCGAAAAGGTAAAATAAAAATCTTGGGTTCCTCTATTTGCAAAACATATGTATGTAATTTAAAAATTTGTATATGTTTTGTTAACAAAAATAAAATATTATATGTAGTTTAAAAAATTGTTTTTACTCATCCATAAAATACAGACTCCAAATTAAAATTGGGCTAATTACAAATCTAGTCCAATTAAGAAGGATCATTTATATATCTAACATACTTTGTTTCCATCTTATCAAATTAGACAATTTCATCCATTTTTGACAAAATTACACTTACTTCTATTGATCGATGGATCTGCTCCTCCTTCTTCTTCTTCTTCCGCTTCTTCTTCACCTTCTTCTTCTTCTTCTCCTAGTTCTGGTTCTTCTTCTTCGGTTCATCTTCTTCGATTTCTGATATCAATCGTTAGCGATTTTTGAGATTTTAGAAGTATTATGTTCAATTTTCCATAGAAATTGTATGTTTTTAGCTTATACGCCTGCTTTTCTCGCTGGTCTTGCCTCTTTCTTCATCTGTAATGGTATCGTTTCAATTTTCTATATTTTCCATCATTTTCCTCCATTGTTGTCGCATTTATGATGAAATTTATCGCATTTCGTCACAAATGCGACAAGAGTTGTCGCATTTGTGACGAAATGCGACAACTGTTGTTGCATTTGTGACGAAATGCGATAAATTTCGTCACAAATGCGACAACAATTGAGAAAAATGGAAGAAAATTGAAACGATACCATTATAGATGAAGAAAGAGGCAAGACCAGCGAGAAAAGCAGACGTATAAACTAAAAACATACCATTTTTACGGAAAATTGAACATAATACTTCAAAAATCGCTAACGATTGATATCAGAAATCGATCCATCGATCAATAGAACTAAGGATAATTTTGTCCAAAGTGGATGAAATGGTCTAATTTGGTAAAATAGAAGCAAAGTGGGTTAGATATGTAAATGACCTCTCTTAATTTGGCTAGATTTGTAATTAGCCCATTAAAATATTGCATTTCTATAAAATTATTTTTTAAAATAACTAGGATCCAATATTCTGCACATTTGGGTAAGAGAAACTTTATATATTGGATAATGACGTTTCTAATTTTATTTTATTTTAATTGTTCTTCTCTAGTCAATTGTTGTTTTATTTTTATATATTATTTTCCAGAGTTTAGGAATGGTTTATGTTTCTTTGAATGTTTGGAATTATTCAACCCGATCTGAGTAATTAGCTTTTTCTAGAAGTGTTACAGGATTATTATTATTGTTATTTTGAACAATATTTAGTTTAAAATATTTTAATTTTGCTAAAAGATATTTTGCTTTTAGTTTACAGGGTGTTTGTTAGAAGGGATTTAGGAGGTGAGATAGGGATAAAAATACGAGATAAGTTATCCCGTGTTTGTTTGGGAGATAGAAGAGTGAGACAGATGAGATATAAGCCTCTTATCCCTCAAATCCTATACCCAAGAGGGGGTGGTATAAGGAGGTGGGATAAGCTCCTGCGATTTTAATATGATGGAAAAGTGATGCGGACATCCTCACTAGAACCGGCGGATCCTAGGCGCATCGGATCCTAGACGCATCCTGGCGGATCCAAGGGGGGGAGCACTAGAGTTGGCGGATCACTGGGGGCGTACGAGAGGTGGATCCTCAAGCTATTCCTGGGCGGATCGTCAGGTTTACTTCCTCCCGAAGGAATTCACCAACAACCCTGACACTCCGTACCTGTACCGTTGTACTGATTTTCGGGGCGTATTACCTATTTTACCCTTTTGTTGTTAACCTTATTGTAACCCTAGTAGGGGTAGTCCTTGTCCTTTTCTTATCTTTAGGGGGATGTATTTAAACCCCCATTTTGTAAGGATGAGGTAACTTTTATCAATCAAATATCATTCTCTTTGAGAACCTAAGGTTTATACCTTGTTTATTGGGATTCACTCCTTCTAGTTTAGCTAGAGAAGAACCTCTTTGTTGGTTTACGATTAAAACCTTCATCTATCGCTTTCAATCTGTATCAGTTGGCATCAGAGCCGATCGTTTCCTGACCCGAAACTTCTTTTGGCAATGGTTCAACCCCGACAACCGCAAGATTCCATGGAGGCCAGCGACCGGAGATATGAGGAGCTGAGAGAGCACCTCGCGGAACAAATCCAAGCCAGCATCGAGCGGCAGAAGCAAACTGACCAACGGTTCCAAGAGTTATCCACTTCCCTGGAAAACTTCAAACTAGAGGTCCGTGCCTTGATCAGACCTGCCGCCGGAGAGTCAGACCAGAGGAAGGAAGGAGTCCTTGAACAACGGCCCCAAAGGCAACCCACACCACCCAGACTGCCATTGGCAAATGTCCAACTTCCACGAATGGGTCCTAGGGATCCTGAGGTAAGGAGACCCAACTTTGTTCTTGTTCATAATGTTGATAGTGATAGTGATGACTTTGAAGATATTGGGGATGATGGTGCCTTTCGGACTATGGGGGATGTTGGTCCGGTTGACAACAGACGTGTGGACGTTGCTAGGACAAACCTAGATCTAGGAAACTTTGACAGAGATGATGCCTTTAAGCTAAAAATAGACTTACCATCTTTTGGAGGCGAACTGGATATAGAGGGATTCTTAGACTGGTTATCGGAAGTTGAGCGTTTCTTTGAGTATGCTGGGATTCCTGATGAGAGGAAAGTGAGGCTGGTGGCGTATCGCTTGAAGGGTGGCGCATCAGTTTGGTGGGATCAGTTGGGGGAAAAAAGAAGAAGAGGGGGAAGAGATCCGATTAGATCTTGGCTACGGATGAAGGCGATGTTGAGGGAGCGGTTCTTACCGCCGGATTATGAGCAGTATATTTACAGCTCCTACAGGGGATACTCTCAAGGGACCCGAAGTGTCCATGAATATACCTCAGAGTTCTTGAGGCTTTCGGCAAGGGCCAACTTGTCAGAAACTGAAAGCCAAAAGACCTCTAGGTATCTAGAAGGGTTGAGATACAACATCCAGGATCGTATTGGCACACAGATGGTGGTTCGGGTACAAGATGCCAGGAATTTAGCCCTTAAGGCTGAATCCCAACTAACCGGGAGATCCAGGAGATCTGCCACTGCTGAGTGTACGCCTGGAGGAGGAGGCAATATGAAGTCCTATGATAAAGGCAAACAGGTGGCGAGTGCCAGTGGGGCCAAGTTCAGCAACACTGGAAGAGGATCTGGAGGAGATACTAGGCCTTACAAGGAGGTACCCATACCACCTAAGAACAACAACCCATACGCCAGGCCAACCCTTTTTAAATGTTTCAGGTGCAATGAGCCAGGCCATAGGTCCAACGAGTGTCCTAGGCGGAAGAGCGCCAACATGGTGGAAAGATATGAAGATGATTATGAAGAGGGGGATGAAGTGTTTTGTAAACCCCTAGGGGAATACGATGACGCGGCGGATGAGGAAAGACACGACATTCATGTGATACGGCGGTTATTAGTCTCCAGCCGGGTAGAGGGCGATCAGAGGCACCAACTATTCAGGACTCGCTGTCTTGTGAACAGTGGGCGATGCAACGTAATAATTGATAGTGGTAGCAAGGAGAACATTGTGAGCAGCAGCGCCGTTCGGAAATTCGGGTTGTTAGCGGAGGCGCATCCTGACCCCTACAGAGTTGGATGGATCAAGGATGTGGGTGAACTCAGGGTGACCCAGCAGTGTAAGGTCCCTATTGAGATCGGTGAGTATAGGGATGAAGTCTGTTGTGACGTGGTCGATATGGATGCCTGCCACCTACTATTGGGTAGACCATGGCAATTTGATAACGACGTCGTCCATGCCGGAAGAAGGAACACTTACAGATTTATGAAGGATGGGGTGAAGTTCGTACTTACACCAATGATGAGAGAACCAAAGTCCGATGAGAAGTCTACCTTGGTGGTCTGCCCCACACACAAATCATTCGTTAGCGAATGTGAGGAGAGCCAGATGGTGTACGTTGTAATGGTGAGGGCGAATCACGAATCATCCCAAAGGGGAGAAAGGGAGATGCCGAATGAAGTGACCCGCCTACTTGGCGAATATCTAGATCTGTTCCCTGAAGGGCTGCCAAGTGGGTTACCCCCTCTGAGGGCATCCAACATCATATCGATCTTGTGCCTAGGGCTAGTTTACCAAGCCTCCCACATTATCGAATGAGCCCAAAGGAGAATGACATCATGAGACAGAAAGTGCAGAAACTCATCGAGATGGGATACGTTAGGGAGAGCATGAGTCCTTGCGCCGTTCCAGCCTTACTTACACCCAAGAAGGATGGGTCTTGGCGGATGTGTGTTGACAGCAGAGCCATTAACAAGATCACCATCAAGTACAAGTTCCCAATCCCACGGTTGGATGATATGCTGGATCAGCTTGGCGGATCCAAAGTCTTCTCCAAGATTGACCTCAGGAGTGGCTATCATCAAATACGGGTTCGGGCTGGGGATGAGTGGAAGACTGCTTTCAAGACCAGAGATGGATTGTATGAGTGGTTAGTAATGCCATTCGGGATGACTAATGCTCCCAGTACATTTATAAGGCTGATGAATCAGGTGCTCCGCCCGGTAATTGGCAAATTTGTAGTTGTGTATTTTGATGATATTCTGATTCATAGCCAGACCTTGGCAGAACATGTGGAGCACTTGCGGACGGTATTTGACCTGTTAAGGAAACACCGGCTATACGCCAACACTAAGAAGTGTGATTTTATCATGGAGAGCCTGGTTTTCCTTGGGTTCGTGGTTAGTGGCGATGGAGTCCAAGTTGATGGGGAGAAGGTAAGAGCTATCCGAGAATGGCCTACTCCGAGGAACGTGGGGGACATCAGGAGTTTTCATGGGCTAGAAACCTTCTATCGACGATTCATTAAAAACTTCAGTTTCATAGTCGCCCCATTAACGGAATGTTTGAAGAAGGATCTGCCCAAGAGGAGAGCTTCGCCCTGATCAAGGAAAAGTTGAGTACAGCGCCCGTGCTGGCGTATCCCAATTTTGATAAACTGTTCGAAGTTGAGTGTGATGCCAGTGGAGTTGGGATTGGTGGTGTCTTGATGCAAGAAAAGAGGCCCATCGCGTATTTCAGTGAAAATCTCTGTGAGGCACGGCAAAAGTGGACAACGTATGATCAAGAGTTTTATGCTGTAGTTAGGGCGTTGAAAGTGTGGGAACATTACTTAGTGGGGAAAGAATTCATCCTCTACACTGACCACCAAGCTCTCAAGTACCTGGGGAGTCAGAAGCAACTTTGAAGCTCCATGCATGCCCGGTGGTCCGCCTTCATAGATAAGTTCCCCTATAAACTTATCCATAAAGCCGGAAAACAGAACAAGGTGGCGGACGCCTTGAGTCGAAGGGTGTCACTAATAAAGACAGTAAATCTGGAGGTCGATTATTTTGAACACATCCGAGGAGAATACTTGGTGGATCCTGACTTTGGTAGTATATGGGAAAAGTGTCGGCACCAGCATGGGGATGGGGCATATAACTTGATGGATGACTATCTCATGAGGGGCAACCAACTTTGCTTACCCTGCACTTCCATCCGCGAAAAGGTTGTTCGTGATCTACATGGCGGATCTCTAGGAGGGCATTTTGGGCGGGACAAGACATACGAAGCAGTGAGTTCCCAATATTTCTGGCCTAAGATGAGGAGAGATGTTACCGACTTAGTAGAGCGATGTTATATTTGCCAGACCGCCAAAGGACACCCTACAAATGCTAGCTTGCATCTACCCCTACCCGTACCAGGAACCATATGGGAGGATATATCCATGGATTTTGTCCTAGGGTTACCCAGAACTCAGCGAGGCATGGATTCCATCTTGGTCGTTGTTGATCGGTTTTCAAAGATGGCCCACTTCATACCCTGCCGGAAGACTAACGATGCCTCAGTGACTGCCAAGTTATTCTTCAAAGAGATTGTCAGACTACATGGCGTACCTAAGAGCATTATCTCGGATCGTGATACGAAGTTCCTCAGTCACTTCTGGCGGACGTTGTGGGCTCTGTTTGATACGTCTCTGAAGTTTAGCACCACCGCCCACCCTCAAACAGACGGACAGACAGAGGTTGTCAATAGGACTTTAGGAAACTTACTACGCAGCAAGTGTAAGGATAAGCTCAGGATGTGGGACGTGATTCTAGCCCAAGCTGAGTTCGCCTACAATGACTCTGTACATTCGGGAACCGGTAAGTCCCCATTTGAGGTGGTATACACAAAGACCCCGAATCACATCCTTGATATAGCCCATCTTCCTAAAGGAAACGTGACCGCCAACCAGCTGGCCAAGGATTATGTACAGATGCACCAAGAGGTGAAAGAGACTCTTGAGGGGAGAAACGAGAAATTAAAGGCGAAGGCGGATGAGCATCGCAGTGACCTACAGTTTGAAGTTGGGGATGAGGTTATGCTATATTTGGGCAAAGAGAGACTCGCCAGCGCCCTTAGCAGCAAGCTTCGGCCCAGGAAATACGGGCCTTATAAAGTCACCAAGAAGGTCAATACCAATGCTTATCATATCGCGCTGCCAAATTGGCTTGGTAAAATGTCACCAGCTTTCAACGTCCGTGACCTTAGCCCGTGGAAGCCAGATGGTCCTTTGGATCTTGACAAGAACACACCAGCGTCTAGCTCTTTCAAAGAAGGAGAGAATGATGCGGACATCCTCACTAGAACCGGCGGATCCTAGGCGCATCGGATCCTAGATGCATCCTGACGGATCCAATGGGGGAGCACTAGAGTTGGCGGATCACTGGGGGCGTACGAGAGGTGGATCCTCAAGCTATTCCTGGGCGGATCGTCAGGTTTACTTCCTCCCGAAGGAATTCACCAACAACCCTGACACTCTGTACCTGTACCGTTGTACTGATTGTCGGGGCGTATTACCTATTTTACCCTTTTGTTGTTAACCTTATTGTAACCTTAGTAGGGGTAGTCCTTGTCCTTTTCTTATCTTTAGGGGGATGTATTTCAACCCCCATTTTGTAAGGATGAGGTAACTTTTATCAATCAAATATCATTCTCTTTGAAAACCTAAGGTTTATACCTTATTTGTTGGGATTCACTCCTTCTAGTTTACCTAGAGAAGAACCTCTTTGTTGGTTTACGATTAAAACCTTCATCTATCGCTTTCAATCTGTATCAAAAAGTCCATCTTATCCCTCAATTTAATGTTATGTAGTTTAAATAAGGTTAAAATAGTAAAATGTATTATTTTATCTCTATCCCTATCTCATCACATACCAAACATTGAATAATAATTCTCGACTATCATATTTTTTTCCCTATCCCAACCATTTATCTCTATCCCAATGTCAACCTTTATCCTTATCCCTATCCCAATAGAATACCAAACGCCCAGGATTAATCAAACAATAAAGTAAGATATTCAATAACACGATATGTTGCTTTTAGAAGCCTAAATTTGACAAAAGTAAAATATTTTAAACTAATATATATATACTAAAAAAATAAAAAATCAAACAAAAATGTAACACTTTTAGGAAGTGAAACACTGATTGGCTTCAAATTTTTATATTTTTCTCTCTCCTTCTTTGCGCGTTGTGAGAGTTTTTGTCCCTCCTCGACAGAGTTTAGGGTTTTTTGCTTTTTGATCCCTAATCTTTTCCGAGTGTCTTGGCCGGAGTGTCTTGGCCGGCGATCTGTTCTTCTAAATCTTTCTGTGGTTGTGTGAAGGGGCGCTCTTGCTCAATTTATTGGAATTCTCTCTGGTTTTTAGGGTTTTTTGCGATTATTTCGTCGATCTCTGTTTTTTTCAGTGTGATTTTTTCGGCGATCTGTGTCTCTAATCAATCAGTGGAAGTGTGAAGGGGTCGATTTGCTCAATTCATTGGAATTTTTTCTGGTTTTTCATATTAATTAATGGATCGGGCGATGGATAGGCTTCAGATTGATGATGAGGAATTAATAGGTATTGATTTGGGTCTTCAAGGGCAGGAAGTGGTCGATCAGGGGCCAAGATTGTGTCTTGTTGGGAGATTTATCATGGATAAAATGGTGAATTTCACTGCTATGAAAATAAAGATGGCAAATCTGTGGAGACCAGGAAGGGGGGTGATGATCCAGGAGTTAGCACCGAATTTATATTCATTTGAATTTTTCCATAAGGTGGACTGTGAGAGAGTTCTAGCAGGAGGTCCGTGGACGTTTGACAATTATATGTTGGCTTTAAATTTCTGGAAAGCAGGTTCACATCCTGAAGGGGTCAATCTGAATTACATTGATATATGGGTGCAAATTTACGATCTACCTATTGGAGCTTTCTCTGAAAGTGTCGGAAGACAATTGGGCAATTTTTTGGGTGAATTTCGTGAATATGATTTGAGCAATAATTCAGGTCAGTATAGGCAGTATTTACGTATTAGAATTTCTTTGGATGTGAGGAAACCGTTAAAAAGATTTAAGAAGATTCGTAAATCTGTAGAGGAATGGATTTTTGTTCAGTTCAAATATGAAAGGATTGGTATTTTTTGCTACCTCTGTGGAAAGCTTGGTCATGTTGATCGGTATTGTAGTAGATTATTTGAGGAAGGGGCAGAGGAACTTACGAAGGAGTGGGGTGAATGGTTGAAGGCTCCAGTTAGGCGAGGGGGTAATCAGGGAGGTTCTAGATGGTTACGAGAGGCATCGAGTGGCTCCGGTTTGGGGGGAGGGGGTGGGTCAGGATGGCTAAGGAGTGCTAGTATGGGTAGGGGAAACTCGGGATGGGCTGGAGATAATATCAGATCAGCAAAGCAGTTTGAACAAGTAGGTGGGGGATATGTTATCAGGGGAAGAGTTAACCATGTTATAGAACCGTTGTTGATTGAAACGAATGGTCATCTTGGTAATAAGGAAAATTCACAGGATGGGAATCTTGGGGGAGATATAGACATACATATGGAGAGTCGAGAGGATGAGGGACTTGAGATTCCAGATATTAGGAAGAGAAGGAAAGCAGCTAACAAAGAAATATTAAGAGAACAATCTCTAAATGTAGAGATCAGTGGTGTGGTAATGAATAAGGAAGGAAGTAGTATTCAGTGTTTAGAGGATTTCTCTTCTGAAAGGGATAAGGAATCTTCTGTAGTTTCATTATCGGCGAGGCCTGTGGAGCAGGCCCGCCGGCTTCAATGAGTTGTTTATCTTGGAACTGCCGAGGATTGGGAAACACTCGTGCAGTTCAGGCTTTA
Source organism: Euphorbia lathyris (assembly GCF_963576675.1). Classification (NCBI taxonomy): domain Eukaryota; kingdom Viridiplantae; phylum Streptophyta; class Magnoliopsida; order Malpighiales; family Euphorbiaceae; genus Euphorbia; species Euphorbia lathyris. Next base: position 30,510,448 of record NC_088918.1, read on the forward strand.
GGGGAGCTGGTTCGGACCGGTAAACCTGATATTATTTTCCTAATGGAGACGTTAGTAGATGACAAGCGTGTTAAGGGGTTGAGAAGAAAATTCAAATATGGTGGCTGTTTTGGTGTTAGTTGCAGTGGGAGGAGTGGTGGGTTGGCTTTGTGTGGAAAACGGGTTTTGATGTTACTATTGTAGGTTTTTAGAATCATTATATAGAGGCTGAAGTTGAAGAGAGTAGAGTTGGAAAGTGGAATTTTGTGGGTTTTTTTGGTTTTGCTGACAGAAGTAAACATAGGGAGTCTTGGGAGTTGCTTAGGACAATTAATAGAGGGATTACAATACCTTGGATTGTAACTGGAGATTTCAATTGTATTCTTTCCCATGATGAGAAGTTGGGAGGAGCCAATTATCCGGATTATCTTATTCGTGATTTTCAGCAAGCTGTTAGTGATTGCGGATTGACTGAGCTTATTTTAATCGGGTGTCCTTTTACTTGGGAAAGAGGGAGAGGTACGGCAGGTTGGGTTCGAGAAAAGTTAGATAGAGCTTTTGCTAGTGATGGATGGTTGCAATTGTTTGGTGATGCTGAACTTAGGAGTGGGATTGCGTCTTATTCTGACCATGTACTGATTATGTTGAGGCTTGTGAAACCAAAGGATGTAAGAAGCAAGCATCGTTTTCGTTATGAATCCGCTTGGGCGATGGAGGAAGGTTTTTGTGAGCTGGTTTCAAATAATTGGAAGCCGAATGTGTATGGTTCACTTATCGATAAGCTCTCGTCTTGTGCTAGTGCCATAGAGCAATGGGGTAAGGGCTTTCAACAACGTTTTCAAAGACAGATCAGTTGCCTGAAGGTGAGATTGTTGAGGCTTCGTGGCAGGGTGGATGTTGAGTCTATTGTTCAGTATCTTTCGGCTCAGAAACAACTTACGAAACTGCTTGAACAGGAGGATATGTTCTGGAGACAGCGTGCTAAGGATTTTTGGTTGAAAGAAGGGGATCTCAACATAAAGTTTTTTCATGCATGTGTGAAGGAAACAAGAAATCGAAATGCCATTAAATACCTAAATGATGATAATGGTAATATTATTGATAACCCGGCTGATTTAGGTAATCATATCTGCGATTATTTTCGTTCCTTATTTGCTCCTAATTCTATTCAGTCCCGGACTCTTGAGGTTTTATCAACTGTAGTAACTGAGGAGATGAATAAGAATTTGGTTGCTCCTTTTTATTTTAAGGAGTTTACTGATGCTATTATGGCTATGCATCCGGATAAATCCCCGGGTCCGGACGGGCTAAATCCGGGCTTTTATCAACGTTTTTGGAGTATTATTGGTATGGATGTGTTTAAGGCGTGTAAAGGGTGGCTAGAAAGAGGGGATTTTCCTGCTAATTTGAATGATGCTTTAATTGTGTTGATCCCAAAGTGTGATGTTCCACTGTCTATGAAGGATTTCAGACCTATTTCTCTTTGCAACGTCTTATATAAAATCATTGCAAAGGTCCTTGCTAATAGACTTAAAGGTTTTTTGCCTGATATTATTCATGAAAGTCAGTCTGCTTTTGTACCAGGAAGGTCGATTATTGATAATGTTCAGATTGCTTTCGAGACTATTCATTATATGAATAGAAATAATAGAAGTGCTCAGGGAGGGGTGGCGCTAAAAATTGATATTAGCAAGGCATATGATAGGGTTGATTGGAATTTTTTAAGAGCTGTTATGTTAAAGATGGGTTTTCATGCAAAATGGATTGAGTGGATAATGTTGAGTGTTTCAACTGTTAGCTATACAGTTGCTGTGAATGGTGATATTGTAGGGCCAATACAACCTGGGAGAGGTCTTAGACAAGGAGATCCTCTTTCTCCTTATTTGTTTATTCTTTGTGCAGAAGTTCTTTCAAAGCTGATCCTGAAGGCGGAAAGTAATAATTTGATTAATGGTTGTCGTGTTTGTCCAGGGGCTCCTTCAATCTCTCATCTCTTTTTTGCAGATGACAGTTTTCTTTTTTTTTAGTGCTAAGCATAATGAGGCTGTTGCAATTGCGAATATTTTAAATGAGTATGAGGTTGCTTCTGGTCAAGCAATCAATTTGAACAAATCTGGGATCTTTTTTAGTAGGAATGTCAGAACTGATTTAAAGGCGGATTTGAGCAATATCCTCAAGGTAAGTTCACCTCTTGATACTGGACGTTATCTTGGTCTCCCTTCATTAATTGGAAGATCAAAAAGAAGTTTGTTTAATTTTCTGCTTGATAGGCTTAGAAAAAGATTTGGGAATTGGGGATATCGGTTTTTATCTAGTGCTGGGAGGATGGTGTTGTTAAAATCTATTGCACAGGCTTTGCCAACTTTTTGTATGAGTACTTTTTTGTTACCCAAATCTATTTGTGATGAGCTGCAGAAGATGATGAATTCTTTTTGGTGGGGTTCAAAAGAGGGGGGGGAAGAAAAACATTCACTGGTTTGATTGGAGTAAGTTGTGTAAAGGGCAGGAACAAGGGGGGATGGGTTTTAGAGATCTGCGTTTATATAATCTCTCTCTACTTGGAAAACAGGGGTGGAAGTTAATTTATAAGCCACAGACGTTGGTTAGTAGGTTGTTCAAAGCTAAATATTTTGCTACATGATCTTTTATTTCCTCTAAATTGGGCACTAATCCCAGTTATGTTTGGAGGAGTGTGTGGGGTTCGTTGGATTTACTGAAACTCGGTATTCGGTGGAGGATTGGAGATGGTAATTTGATTAAATTTTGGGAGGATCCGTGGGTTCCGGGCATTGATGCTTTTACTATTAAATCTACCGTGGTGCCCGGTTTGGAAAATTTGGTGGTGGCCGATTTGATGGAACAGGATGTGAGAAGTTGGGACATGAATATGATACGTGGCTATTTTAATGAGAAAGAGGCAAATAAGATTGGCCAGATGGTGATTTCATATAATGTTAGTGAAGATGTAATGATATGGAATCACAGAAAAAATGGAATTTATACCTCTAAATCAGGTTATCATGTTGCGGTTAATAATAGGGAGAGTTTGGAGATTGTTGATGGTTGGAAACAGATGTGGAAAGCTTATTGGCCACCGAAAATGTAACAATTTTTTTGGTGTCTTTGTTCAGGTTGTCTCGCAACGAGAGCTGAATTGAATAGGAGGCATATCAATGTTCCGAATGATTGTATTTTGTGCAGCTCCGGAATTGAAAACCGTTACCATCTATTTGTTGAGTGTTCGTTTGCTGCAGGTTGTTGGAGAGAAGCTGATGTGCGCTGCCCAGTGGTGGATGAAGCGGAACTGATTGCTTGGTTGATTAATTTGTGTTTTTCAGCTTCAAGCATTGTTGCGGATAAGGTTGTTTGTGTGCTGTTTGCAGTGTGGCAACAAAGGAACAATTTATTGTGGAATAATGAAGTTCGAAGCGCAGGTATATGTTGGCAGCAGGTACGTGCAATGTTTTTAGATTGGCAGAAAATTAGATGTAAAAATCCTACTGCTGCTGTAATTGTTCCTGCCGGGCGAAATAGATGGAAGCGTCCGAAGCTGGGGTTTATTAAATGTAATGTGGATGGTGCGAATTTTCCGGCGGAGGATTGTCATGGGATTGGCGCTGTAGTTAGGAATGATTGTGGAGAATTTCTGTTTTGTTACAGTAGAAGTGGTCAGTTTCAGCAGGAAGCAAGAGTGGTTGAAGCTATTGCTCTCCGGGATAGTATGATTAGAATGAGAGATAGGGGTGAAGAGCAGGTTGAGTTTGAGTCGGATGCCCAATTTATTGTGGATAGCGTGAATACGGATAATGAGGATTTATCAGAATTCGGGTCGATTATTCAGGACTGTCGGAAGATTCTTTTTGAATATAAAGACTTTTCAGTCTCTTTTGTTCCTCGTTTAGCGAACATGGCTGCCCACCGTACGGCTAGGCGTGCCTGTTCCAATGCTAACGATTTTTTTAGTATATTTTTGCCGCATTAGCTTGTTGATGTAATTACTGAGGATACTATTTTTTCTGAGTAATAAAGTTTGGTTTTGTTTCAAAAAAAAAAGAAAAAAAAGGAAGTGAAACACTGAAATGAGATTGAATAATTCCAAACCAATATAGAAAAAGCATACAACCATTCCTAACCTCTGGAAATTAACAATAATATAAAAAACAAAACAACTAATTCTCTAGAGAAGAACAATTAAACAAAATAAAAATATATTTAAGAAAAACCTTGAAAAAGTCATTATCGAATATAGAACTTTTCACTTATACAATGGATCGTATTGCCCCATATACAAATAGTCAAAGCTTTAGTTAGATGCTGGAAAATGTGGAGAACTGGATTATGTAGTCATATGCCTGTCTCCTTTGATTTGGTTTCAAATAGTCAAATAAGAAACCCCCGCACTTTTGAATATATATACGCACAGAGGAGTAGGAGAAAGGTGTACAAGGAGCTCTTCTGCACAGGATTTCAAATTTAAGGCGATTCAATTTTTTTATTATATAAATCTAAATAAATTATTATTATTAATTATTATGTGAACATTAACTTATCCAGAAGATTAACGTTCTCAGAGTTTTAAGGGGCCTAATTTTTTTTTTATTATTATACAATATCTAATTTAATTATTTTTATTATATTTACTATGCTTTTTTTTAAAGATTATATTTATTATGTTAAAAATCAAGTTAAAAGTATTATATGAAAGTATTAATTTTTCTAACGAATAGGACCCAATTTTTTTCATTTAGCACATGCCCCAAAAATGTTTAAGACGGCATGTATACACACCATCAAGTATTATAGTATAAGATAAATTTAAGCCATGTTTACTGAGAATTTGAAAAAAATGGTTTGACTCTTGTTTACTATCACATCCGAGCTTTTAAACATAAATTATGTGGGTGCTTGTTTTAGTTTTTCAAACGATCATTTTTTGAGCTTTTCAAGAACAACTGTTTGTACTTATTTGTTATTGACAAAATTATTCTTCTTAATTTTACCAAAAAACTAATAATTAAACAACTAATAACAAACAGCAAACAACTTACAGCAACAGCAACAGCAAACATGCCTCATGTCTCCGTTAAAAGAACATGTTAAAATGCTAACAATTAAATGCTCGTTTGTTTTCATTTTTCGAAACTGTTTTTTACCTTTTAATTCTAAACATGGGATAAAAAAAAGTATTTCGGAACAACTGATTTTAGGAGAAAAATCAACTAATATATACTACCTAATAACAAACAACTAAACGCTAAGTCTACCACTTGTAAGTTAATCACAATTTTTTTTTTTGTCAAATTATCTAAAATGTTTACTATGTTCCTAATATAGTTCAAATAACCAACCAAAAATGTATGCAACTGGTTCAATTTATCAACAACTTGGCTTGGAATGTCTAACCGTCAAACCGGTTTTTTCTAATTTTTGGTAACCTAGGGCAAAATTTGATCTACTTTCTTTATAACAAGAAATGTCAGCAAATGGTATATACCATTACCAGCTCTACCTATCTTTATAACAACTCTTAATTAATTTTCGTTTTGTTCTACTTTCTTTCATGCTTCGATCATGACCTCCCAACTGCCTAATACTTTAGCTAATCTCAAAAGATTTGAAATCAAGGCATTCAAACTCTCTATTCACTTTAGATTTGAGAAACATGACTTCCAGGAAGGAGCAATGAAGTAAGCAAAGACAATTACGAATTGAAAGAAAATTAAATCAGAGGCTGCTATTGAAAATAATTTAATAAATCATCCCGTGTTCCACGACCGAAATAAGCATGTAGAGATTGAGTTTTACTTTAACAGAATCAAAGATTGAAGGAGATGAATTCATATTACTATATTGATTGATTGTATAGTCAGAATTGTTAAAACTTAATGATTCATTACAATTATTTTGTAAATGAGTTATAGAGGAATTTTCCCTCCAAAAATCTCCTACAACATTTTACGTTCTGTAGGAGAAAGCGCAGTTGTTTTCTATATTTGTTACAGATATACTTTTCGTAGCAGATTTTCATATTTTTCTTGTAGTGTATGAAAGTTAATTTTTCTTAATATAGACGGTGATAATATCATACAAGATGGTCGAATTCTTTCTGAAAGCTCATTGATAAAAAAAAAAGACATATCCAACCTTTACACTTTAATTAGTAAATTTTATATTAAAGAGTCCTTACTGTTTATTTTGCCTAGGATCCCTAAATTGTCAGGATCGGTCCTCCCGCCCTTATTACAACTGTTGCAAAAGTTGCGACGGTTCTAAATGTAAGTCGGGCTAAAATTTAGTGGCGGGGCTTAATGTCACTATAGAATAAAATCACAAACCTAAACATTTTTAGCAACACTTTTATTTTATTTTAATTTCCTTCAGGGCTATATACCATTTGCATGACGTTTGAGCTTTGTAGAAACATAATACAATGAAGAATGGTTAACTATGAATTTTGTTGGAAGTGAAGTTCTTGGTGACGTTGTATGGGTAAATCATACAAACGTCATGTATAATATTTACCTTGTTTCACAGTTTGATATAATTTTACACATAAAATTGTAAAATTTTATGGTGACCTCCCACTAAAATATACAGTAGATAAAAATGATAAAGTGTCATATTGATCAAGTGATTAATAGAGTTAGCCTGTCATTTTTACTATACACTTTAGTGGAGGTGTTGCGGAGTTTTGTGCGCAAAAATAAAAATTGTACATCGAAGCAGTATGGTGTACACCGCGTAGAGGTAACGAATGCAGGATCGCCGCCCTTCCTCTCCTCAACCACCACCAACGCACTGTAGTCTTAGAATCAAATTGGTGATTTCAAATGCTTGGGTTCAATTAATTCCACTTTTGAGGAATTTGATTGGCCACATATATTATACAAGTTTTAAAGAAAAAGAAAAAAAAAAAGGCAAGGCTATTGGTGAATTCAAAGGCTAAGGGTTCAATTAATTCCACTTTTGGGGAATTTGATTGGCCGCATAAGATTTTCCTCGCACGATCAACCGATCAACCATGCTCCCTAAATCGTCTTGCTCCTCCAGCGAAAATCGTCTTGCTCTTCCGACGAAAATCATCTTTTGGCGTTATCTTCTTTTTTTCGCGATGGCTATGGTTTGATGCGGTGGTTCTGTTTGCCTATCAGAGAGGGGCTCTCTCGATCAGATTTTCTCCATTCAGATCTGAGCAACTCAAACAACATACCTTATTTTAGATTTGTTTAAATCTGAGATTAAGATCGAAGTCTTTCCTCGCCGTCCCGGCCACCATGGCTGGGCCGGTTTCACCTGTTCTTCGACCTGTAGTTGATCATCGAATTGAAAAAATGTTTGCTGATTATAAAAAACGTTCTAGTTCTGTTATGAATCATAAATCATTTGCTTCTGTGGTTGCTTCATCTTCACTTGTCCCTCCGGTCTCGGAAGCTGTGATTTCCGATGATGGGGAATACAAGTCTGTGAAGATTAATCAGAAGGCTTTTGAAAAACGAATACAGTTATGTAATCACTCTTTAATTGGACGATTAAATTTGAATAAAGGAGAAACACCATGGAGACTTGACGATCTTCGTTCAAATCTAACGAAAGCATGGGGAATTTCTGTCCCATGGCGTTTGATCTCTTTAGGAAAGGGTTTTTATCATGTTTTGCTTCCCTCTGAAGAAGCTAAACAGCTGGTTCGCAGTCGTGGAATCATTGGACTCAAACCAGGAGTTTTCCGTATTCAACCATGGACCCCAGATTTTGATCCGTTATCTCAAAAAACAACTAATGCTCAGATATGGGTAAGACTTTACAATCTTCCTTGGGTTTACTGGGATCCTGTGATCCTCTCGGACATTGCTCGTTGTCTTGGTGGTCTTATTAAAATTGATCGAGCTACTTTAGAAGGAGATTATGGACATTTTGTGAGGATATTGTTGGATATTGATATGGCGAGTAAATAACAGACACAGGTTGGGATTGAAAGAGATGGCAAAAAACTGTGGATTCAGGTTGTATACGAAGATTTGCCAAAATTTTGTAAACAATGTTCGACTATAGGGCATGTGGCGTATCAATGCAAACAAATCTCGGATAATAACGTTTCAAATCAGAATGATACTGCCGTAATCTCTATTACATCAAAATTTAAACGCTTAATTGCGTCCCGTAAACGTTCCACAGCTCAATCTAAATCGGAATCAGATACTTTTGATGGACAAAAATCTAATACTCCAAGGAATAATTCAGGAGAACCAGACAACATTAAAATTTGGAAAAAATTTCGTGATCAAAGTAATGATGATATTCCTGTCTCTGGTATTCTTAAAAATATTACTGATGCCCTTAAACAGTCGGTACCTGTCCGTGACCAGGTTTCAGGAGAATACGTTATTGTTGAAGAAATTAATAGCTCTTCATCATCTGATTTAGAGGATGAAGCTGGGACGGGAAATGGTATTAAAACGATAACCAATTGGTTACCACCAATCAGTAAACGTTATAATGTTAATGTCTCTCGTCCAGTGAGTATTGTTTTTCCGGACTCGCCACAGAAAACTAACATTTTATCCCCTAATAGATTTGATCTTTTATCCAACATGGATGGGAGCGCAAACAATGAACTTATTATTTCAGAGTTATCACCTTCCAACTCAAACTTTCAGAATTCAAAGCGTGTTTCATGGGCAGATGAAGATGAGGTTGTTTCTTCGGATTTAAATCATCGGTCAATTGAGATTAATGCCTCTAAATCAATGCGCCCTAAAAGAGAGCGCAAGAAATCGGGAAGATATTATCCATGATTGTCCTTTATTGGAATTGTCGGGGTTTGAATAACCCTAGTACACAGCGGGCTCTTACCCTTTATTGTTCACAAAATAAACCTGATTTCGTTTGTATTGCTGAGCCAATGGTTCAGTTCGATAGTATTCCGAATACACTTTGGAGTAGTCTAGGGTTGAAGCTGATTGCCAGGAATGTTAAAAACTTTCCCTGTTTGTGGCTATTTGCAAGAATCTCTCATCAGGTCACCATTATTCGTGAGCATGAGCAACATATCACAGTGGATTATAGTATATCGGGTTTTGTGCAGCGTCTGACCTTCGTCTATGCCAGCAATTTAATTTCTCGTCGTTTATCTCTTTGGTCAGATGTTATTGGCCTATGTGATTCATCTCCAGAGAGTTGGTTAATTATAGGAGATTTTAATGCAATCGTCGGAGCACATGAGAAGACGGGTGCCTTACCGGTTAGTTCGTCTTGTGTTGATTTTCGGTCATTCATTGACATGTGCGGTTTTTTTAATGTCGATACAGTTGGTGCAAAGTACACTTGGTGTAATGGTAGATTAGGTTCTGCAAGGGTTGAATGCCGTTTGGATCGATCAATGGTCTCGTCAGGTTTTATGGATTTTTGGGATTCAATTTCTTGTGTTGTGCTTCCGCGACATTTATCGGATCACAATCCTCTTCTATTTTCTTGTTCTCGTGGTGATCCTCGTGTTTCTCGCTTCCGATTCCTTTCTATGTGGGTTACTCATCCTCTTCTACATGGGGTAATTGCTCAGCAATGGGCTGATGCACAAATCTCGTTACCTCCTGCGCAACTTCTATGCCATAAATTGCGTACTTTACGTCCCATTCTTAGAAATTGGAATCGTAATGTTTTCGGGCTGCTTGATGAAAATATTCGTGTTGCAAGTGAGAAATTAGCTGCGGTTCAACATCAGCTTGAAGAAGTGGGATTCCAGACTGATCTTCATGAGCAAGAGCTTTTAGCTCACGCTAGCCTTGAATTAGAACTTCAGAGGAAAGAATCTTTTTATAAAGAGCGGAGCATGGTTAAATGGTTAAAAGATGGGGATCGAAACACGTCTTTCTTCCACCGTGTTGCTGCTATTAAAAAATTGCGGGTTGGAATTGATGTTATGGAAATTAATGGAGAAATTACAAACTCAATGGAAGCTATTTCTTCACATGTGGTGAATTATTTCTCCCAACTTTTTACTAGTCGTAGCACTTCAGTGGATTTAGGAGTAGTTGCAGATGTTATGCCCCAATCTGTCACAACAGAAGACAATATTGATTTGGTGAGATGTCCTTCAAATGAGGAAATTCGGATTTCAGTTTTTAGTATGGATAAAGACAGTGCACCTGGGCCTGATGGTTTCACAGGGTTTTTTTTCCAAACTTTTTGGGACATTGTTGGTTCTGATGTCTGTAATATGGTTAAAAGTTTTTTTAACAACGGTCATATTCTTCCTGGTATGAATTCTAATCTCATGGTTTTAATCCCTAAAGTCGAGGGTGCCAGCCGAGTAGATCAGTATCGACCAATTGTTATGAGTAATTTTAGTTTTAAAATTATTTCTAAAATTCTCGCAGACAGACTTGCAATTATTGCTTCTCGCATTGTTTCTGAAAACCAATTCGGGTTCATAAAAAATCGAAGTATCCACCACTGTATTTCTGCAGCTTCAGAAGGGATTAATTCCTTGGACAAACGTTGTTTTGGTGGTAATATGGCTTTGAAAATTGACATTCGGAAGGCGTTTGATACACTGGATTGGAGTTTTTTGCTTGCAGTCTTAGAGGCTTTCGGTTTTTCATTGCAGTTTAGAGACTGGATCCTTAATATCCTTTCTTCTTCTCGAGTCTCGATTCTTGTTGGGGGCCATTCTCGGGGCTATTTTACTTGCTCATGTGGGGTTCGTCAAGGAGATCCTCTATCTCCTATTTTATTTGGTCTTGCTGAGGATTTCTTTAGTCGTTGGATCACTAAATTAGAAGCAAGTGGTGAGTTTGAAAATATGTTGTTTGCCCGTGGGGTTTGTTTTCCTTCACATCTGTTATATGCTGATGATATATTGCTTTTTGGCAAAGCTACTGTCCGGAATATGCGCACTATTAAAAATCTTTTTGAGTTTTACGGTCTTCTTTCAGGGCAGATTGTTAATTGGGGAAAGTCGGCTGTGTATTTTGGGAAGCATACTTCAGCCCAACGTGCTGCTTTTTTGGCGAATTTAATTGGCATACGGCTGCAGGGGTTGCCTTTCTCTTATCTTGGCGTCCCACTTTTTATCGAAGCTCCTAGGCGTTGTCATTTACAGCCTCTTGCAAATAGGTTCCTGGCTAATTTTAGTAAATGGAAAGGAACTTCTCTTTCATTTGTGGGTCGATTAACTTTGATCAAGTCAGTGTTGACAGGGGCTTTTGTTCATTCCTTCATTATTTATAAGTGGCCAATGACGCTTTTGAAAAGGATGAATAATTGTATTAGGAATTTTCTATGGACTGGCTGTATTGACACAAGAAAACTTGTTACTGTTCCGTGGAAAGTCTGTTGTAGTCCAATTGAGAATGGAGGTCTAGGCATAAAAGATTTGCGTCGATTTAATAAGGCTCTTCTTGGCAAGATGGCATGGGAACTACTTACTGGGAGCTCTTTAGTTTCAATTCTTTTAAAACGGCGTTTTCTTACGCGTTCTGGGCTCCCGAAAGCTGTAATTTCTAATTCTTCGATTTGGCCTTCAATCCGAGAGGTCTACTATATTCTTAGGGATCAATCTCATTGGTGGATAGGCAATAATTCAAAGCTGAATTTCTGGAGTGATTTGTGGATTAAGCCCTCGGTGGGTGAACAATTAAATCTGCCCTGTAATATCCAACGTACTCGATTTAATAGCGTTGAGGAATTTCTTGATGGAGATTCATGGATAAATCTGCAGCAGCTTCCACAGGTTTTGCAACAACATATTATGGAGATTAGGCGTGGCGGTGATGATGAGGATTTCTGCGTCTGGGCATATTCTTCTTCAGGTATTTTTACTGTCAAGGATTTCTATTTTTCATTAGGTAATAATGCAGCAAAGGTTCCATGGTGCAAGTTTATCTGGTCTGAAGTCATTCCTCCTTCCCGTTCGATCATTTGCTGGAGGGCTTTATTGGGTTACATGCCCACGCATGACCAATTGCAAAAGCGTGGCATACCTACTGTTTCCCGTTGTATTTTATGCAAAGCGGCCTCGGAATCAATTGAACATATTCTGGTTCATTGTCCTTTTTCTCAGATTACTTGGAGAGCATTGGGTTCTCTTTTTGGTAAACCTATCATATTGACGGATTCTCTAGTTACTCTTATCTTGAATTGTTTAAATCATAGCTTCAGTTCTCAAGTGGGTTTGTTATGGTCAGTTGGAGTAGTTAGTTTGATTTGGATTTTGTGGTACACTAGAAATAATGCGATATTTGAGAATGAAACACCATCAATTCATCTTGTACTTCGTAGGCTTTGGATTATGATTCGTGAAGGCGGTATTGGTAATAAAGGTCATATGAAAAACAATGTTGATGAGCTTCGTGTTCTTAGGCAGTTACACATTCCCCTTAGACCCCCTCGAGCTCCTAATATTGTTAGTGTTACTTGGGTTCGTCCTCCACCGGGATGGCTCAAAGTTAACACAGATGGTTCTGCAAACATTAATACAGGAATGGGGGGCGCAGGGGGGTGTTTCGTACTACTCGAGGATTTGCTCGGGGTTGTTTTGCGTTTCGAGTGGATACCCCTTCTGCGCATGTTTCCGAATTGAAAGCAGTTATTTTTGCTATTCAGATTGCTTGGGAAAAAGGATGGCACAAATTATGGGTGGAATGTGATTCTATTTATGTGGTAAATTTGCTTAGGAAGCGCTCTCTTGTTGTTCCATGGGCGTTGCGGCATGATTGGATTGCTTGTCTTCGGCATTGTTCTTCTATGGATCTAAATGTTACTCATATTTTTCGCGAAGGAAATAGAACGGCTGATGCATTGGCTAAATTTGGTGTCACAACAGATCATATTGTTTGGTGGAATTCTGCACCAGCTTTTTGCAATAGATTTATTTCTGATGATATGTATTGTTTAGAACAATTTCGTTTCTCTTAATCTTTCTCATGTATTTTTTCCTCATTTTAATAAAATCCGGGTCTGGGTTTTTGATTGGTTTTGTGAAGTTGCCAACCTAGTTGGGATCTTTGCATTCCGATCTTAGCCTGTAACCCAACTTTTACTTAAAAAATGGTGTACACCGCGTATATAATTTACTCCACTTGTAAATTGATGGTTCATTGTGTTCGAGTATATTTTCTTAACTATGTTACTTGCCTAAAAAAAAAATAAGAGGTATGCTTTTTGTTGAAAAATTAGAGGTAGAAGGACCAACTAATAAGATTCAATGTAATAGCTTTTTCAATTACTAATAAATAAAATCTGAAAAATTATAAAATAAAATAAAATGAAAAGCAGTAGAAAAGGCCGTTTTAACAGCCTCAACACTAAAGACACATCAATTGTATTATGTATATACCATTATCAGTTCTAGCTATCTAATTTATAACAACTCTCATTACTTTATTACAATTACAAAGCCACCTCCTACTTAATTAATCTGTTTGGTTCCAAAAAAAATTAAATTAATGTGTCCTTTATTTTAATTTCCTTCATGGCTATATGACCTCATTCGACCAATATCTCTCAACTAGGTCTATATTGAATCGCTCTGGTTTTTCAAAAAAATAAAAAAAAAAACTCATTCAAAACTCTATCATAAAATATATTAAAAAAATATAAGTTAATAAGTAGGTAAAAAATACAGAGAGACTTGTGAGACAATCTCATTTACTAGAGCCTTTTGTGTAGGGGTGGCAATGGGGGGCGGAAAAAAACCGAAAACCGTATGGATCTGAACTGACGGGCCGGGGAAAAACCGAAATTTTTGGGTGCGGGGTTGGAGGCGGGGGGAAATTTTAGCCCCGAAGATTAAATTTGGACGGAGTGGGTGTTACTATCCCCAAACTGTGGGGATCCCCGCCCTGTCCCCGAAAAGCCGCGCCCATAAAAATAACCGAAAAATCCCCGAACTGAGGATGTATTATGCCTTTAAAATTTATTCTTATTAATCAAATAACTTATATTTTTTCCCTTTTAAAATGAAAATTTTCTATTTGTAAGTTTAATTTAGATAGTATCCTTCTAGTTTTGTATGTTAGGGATGAATTTATACATTTAAAAAAAATTATAAGACAAATTTGAACTTTATGTCTAATTTCAAAGTTAACCTGCTGTTATAATTCATCTCAAAATTTACATAGCATAAAGAAGAAGACCATTTTATTATATAGTTATTCCCTTTGTATTTATTTTTAATTTTAATTTTAAAAACAATCTCATTCTCACAGAAGTGATATACACATTTTAATTATGTTTGAGATAGGGGCTTATTTGATGAAAAATGGAGAAATAAGGGGCTTGATTGCTGATTTTGAAAGGTTAGGTAGATAATTGATTTGAAGAAAACAGTTCAAGGAGCTGGATGAGCTTTTCCACGATAAATTAAAAATTTATTTGGGATTTGGGGATTTCACGTAACCCGTGGATAACCGCACAGACGGGTGTGGATGCTAAAAAATCCCAGAACACTTTTTTAGGGATTTTCCGAAATCGTCTCCGAAAATATCGGGCGCGGAATGGGGGATGCAAACCCGCCCCCGCCCCGCCCCATTGCCACCCTTACTTTTTTGTTCAATATTTTTTTTTGATTGCGTTTGTGTTCAATATTGATGAGGTTATCTATGAATAAAATGAATATTTACTTTATGTTCTATATGGTTCTCGATATGTGGGATACATTAGATATCTCATATTGCTTTATTATACATATAAGATAATCTATAGCTCTCCCTACGTTTTAAAGTGAGCTAAATCTTTATTATTTACACCATATTTTATATCCACCTTATCATTACAAACTCTCATTACTTTACTACAGTTGCAAGACAAACTTTTAATTAATTAGCCTCTTGTTTGAGTTATTTCGTGGATATATGATATGATGACCTCGTTGGATCTTGACCTCCCAACAAGGTATGTACTTCAGGGTTAGGCTATGGTTACTTTATTTTTGACAAAGTAAATATTACTTTGTTTTTCCACCATTGGATGGTGTTGAACTTTGACAAAGTAAGCTCATCCAACGGTGGAAAAAACAAAGTAAGACTTACTTTGTAAAAAACAAAGTAATCATAAAAGGCACCATGTACTTTAATTAACTCAAAAGATATGAATGACTCTAGTTTTTAACAAGTCATTCAAAACTCCATATTCAATATAGACTGCGAAAATTAAACATGACTTATTCTAGGAAGGAGCAACGCTGTGAGCAAAAAAACATTACAAATTTTGGGAGAAAATTAAATTAGAAAAATGTTAAATAGATTGACTTTAAATAATTTAACATATTATCTCGTGACGCAGCTATTGATGCGCCTCCAAACTCACTAAGGGATAAGTGTACCCCGTCATTATCAAGTAATAAATAATCGACAAGTCCAGATATCGAATCCACAGGATTTATACCGCAAGTACCAAACTATATAAGCTTCTAATGTAATCTAGGCGATGGGGGGTTTAGATTGAGGGTTTTTGTTCTAAATTAATCTACTCCTAATATAATCCAAAGCTATTCAAAAATTCCCAAAAGTGAAAATAGTAATGGTACGATGAAACAAAATATTCAATAGCATTTGATAGTTTTTCTGCGTTTATCATATGGTTATTGAAGATTTCAATGGTAAAAGCCGGGAAAAAAAATGTAAATATCAACTGTTTAATCTTCATTTTTTTTCCAGAAAATCAGTTGCGAAATGAGTTTTGTGAAGGTCTACGAGGAAAAAGATACTGAAAATGACGATTTTACTTCGCAAACACAGATTACACGAAGTCTGCGAAGAGAAATGTTCGTGTTTTTTATCTTCGCAGACTTCGCATAATCTGTTTTCGTGAAGTAAAATCGTCATTTTATTGTTACTTTTCTATTCGCATGTTTTGCGTAATCGTTTTTCGTGAAGTAAAATCATCTTTTTATTTTTACTTTTCTCTTCGCAGACTTCGCGTAATCTTCCTTTGCTAAGCGAAATCGTCATTTTTATTGCTAACACGACTTAATTTTTATGAAGGTGGTTGAATAGAGAACATTAAATTCAAGTACCCATTTAGCTTGAATACAAATGCATCAATCATAGTAGGCGGTGTATTGGGATGTAGGGAAGGTGGGAACCTGCCGATTTTCTTAGAGTCTTTCTTGAAAAGAAAAGAAAAATCACCACAAACTTTAGATTCCATTTCTCAAACTTCGGGTTTCATTTCTTCTCTCAAAATGATGCTTATTCCGCCGATTTTTCTTCTGCTTCTGAGATTTAGGGTTTAGGTTTTGAATTACTGTTGCAATCTTGTTGTAAATTTTGATAATGTTAGAATTATTGTTGCACCCTTGTTGTTATGCTTTTTTGTTATATAGCACTTCATAGATTTCACAATATGCGAAGTATGCGAAGATAATACTGCTTAAAAACACGTCTTTTATTTCGCATATTGCGAAATCTGCAAAAAATGAAAGTTATTCTACGAATTAGTATTGTCTTAGCATGCTTCACATATTGCGAAATATGCAAATTAAATTCATGTTCTGAAGCAAATATTATCTTCACATACTTCGTATGTTACGAAATCTGCGAAGTTAGATAAAAGAGTGAAACAAGAAAGACTAAGAAATTTCTAAATGTTATATATATATATATATATATATATATATATATATATATATAAATATTAATAGACTATATTCTAAAAACCAATAAATAGAAAAAACAAAGATAATAATGGGAATATGAAAAAAAAACAGGAAAAGACAAAAATGATAATGAGAATATTGAAATGAAATATAAATATAGATATATATGTATATATATAATATATAATATATAATATAATATATAGATAATATGTATATAATATATATATATATATGTAATATATATATATATATATAATATAATATATAATATATATATAATATAATATATGTATATATATTTAATATAATACTAATAGATAAATATATATATATATATATAGGTAAGAAAATGAAATAAACAAAATAGTAACTTTCAAACTTGAGCGTCCCCCAGTTTCTGTCTACTTATGATCATAGACCATAAGCTTGCATACTTTTGTAAGGGATCCCACAAAATTTGAAAGGATCTAGATAAATAAACTTGAAATATGAAATTTATTAAAAGTAGGTGGCGTAGCCAACCATCAAAAACTTACAAATTTGGAATCAAAAACTGGAGATACAACTTCCTTCGTAAAAGGAATTACAAATTATTCTTGAAATTGATTACAAGAGAGAAATTTAAGGTTTGGGGTGGAAAATGTGGTGTATATGGATGAAAGAGGAAGGTGGTGTATATGGATGAAGGAGGAAGGTGGTGTATATGGATGAAGGTAGAAGGTAGGGATGGAAGTGGAAGAGATGATGGAGAGAAGAGAGAGAGTGTTGGAAGGAGAGAGAAGGTGTATGGAGAGTAGAATGAATGCTTGAAAATGGATGTATGAAATGGATGGATGTAGTGTTGGAGGGTACCTCCTTATATAGGCAAACCAAAGGGCATTTTTGGAATCATAAATAGTAACCAGGGGTATTTTTGGAATCATGAATAGTAACCAAGGGCAATTTTGTCTTTGTGAATAGTACTGGTACAGTATATCCACATGCCAGCTGCAATGTCTGTCTGCAAAATTGTCAGTGGTCACGTGTTGGAATCTTCAAATAATTTCATAGGAACACAGTTTTCTGGAATCTTCAAAAATCTTCAGAAATCTTCAAAAATCTTCAATCTTTGGAATCTTCAAGATCTGCAATCTTCAAAATTTGGATTTTGGGGAGTAATTGTCCCTTAAGTTTTGCCTAAGTACCATTTAAGGTAACTTAGCGGGATCTTTTTTTTTTTATTATTATTTTATTTATTTATTTTTTTATTTTTATTTTTTTTTAGAAACCAGAATTACCAAACATGCTAAAGTGATCATAGTCGGAATCATTATCACTCAAGTTAATCGCTGGTTCATCCTGGTCCGAGTCTGACTGAGATTGGGGAAGGTATTTTCTGAACAAAGCAGTCATCTCTTCAGGGGTTTTTGCTGCAGCTAATTTTGAGGCTAAGTGGGATTTCTCGGCCAAAAATTGTGCTTGTCCCAAAGAAATGGTTTTTTCAGGTATTTGTTTGGAAAGTGGAAGGAATCGATTCTCAGTGAACTGTATTTCTCCAGATTTTCTAGTAGGATTTTTCAACCATATATCCATTTTCTCAACAGTGAGACTAGGAGGAATCTTGAATTTGTCCCACCATCTTACTAGAAATCTCCTTTGAATCAGTGAATTTCTATAATTTTCTGCATATTGTACCTTCGAAGCACCTACCCAAGCAAAGTAAAATTTCATGCAAAATAAAGCCAAGGGAGAGAACCTTTTTTCCTCCTCACTGGGTTTGTAACCCGCCTTAAATTTTTTATAACAAGTAAGAATTCTGTCTTGGAGGATTTGCTCAACGCAACCCCAATGTTCCCACCATTGTTGGAACCAAAGAGGAAATTTTTCTGGATTACAAGCGGTATCAAAAAAGATAAGCCAAGAATGTTTTCTCCCAACATTATTAATCAGGAGGGCATTCCACCAGGCCTGTTGGTATTCCCAGTAATTAAAAGGAGTCTCATAAAATCCTTCTTCTTTGTATTCCACAGGAAAATACACAGGTTCAGACAGTTGGTGTTTCCAGTCTATCGGAGAAATAACCTTGTGAATTTTTACTGTGGAATATGCTGGGTCTGAGTGTTCAGATTTCCAGTAAAAGTGTTTGAAAGAAGCAGAATTTGTGACAGTAAGAATCATTTCATAATATCGTGAAGTCTTGTTTAAGTCCCATGATTTGAAAAACCAATTTTTACCAAAAGCTTTTTCAATTGAAACTTGAGGATCTTCATGATAAAAGCCTTTTTCTACAGAAAGAACATTTTGAAATGAATTCTTGACAATAAAATCACTTGGAAAAGTTGAAGGAATTGGAGAAGGGACAACATGTGTGAAAGCCACTTGGGAATTTTGAAAATTGGAATTGGAGATTGTTTTTTGGGTATCATGAAAATATTTTTGGGAAGTTGAGATTTGGGAACTTAAAAAATTTTTAGAAATTTCATGAGAAAGGGCTTTTGTTGAAGAAGATTCTCCTTTCTCAGGTTTTTGAACAATTGGAATCTCTTCTTTTGGAGTCTGATACTTGACTAGAGCTTGTTGAAGCTCCGGGGATTTTGCAAATGTTTCTGCCAACCATTTTTGGATTTTAGGGTCCAAACCTGATTGGCTGGTATCTTCAAGAGTTGATTCTTTCTTTAGAGCGGCATCTCTCCATGTTTTTATTTTTGAATCTTCATCAGAATTTTTGTTGGAATCTCTCCCAGTGATTGTGGAATCTCTCCCAGTGATTTCTTTTCCTTTATTTTTCTTCGGCCTGGCTGGAATTTTGAAGGAATTCACGGGTTAGGAAGTCAGGAGTGGAATTTGTATCTCCTTTTATAAACTCAATATCAAAATCATAAATGCTTAAAATTGCTTGCCATCGTGCAAAAATCTGTTTTGATGCAAGGTTTTTAACATCCTTTTGTAAAACTTCTTTTGCACTTTTGCAATCAATTCTTAAAAGAAATTTTTGATTTAGTAAATCACTTTGAAATTTGTTTATACATAAAACAATACTCAAAATTTCTTTTTTAATTGTTGAGTAATTTCTTTGGCATTCATTCCAATGTCCAGAGGTGTATTGAACTATGTGTTCTTTACCCTCGGAAACTTGTTTAAGAATTCCACCATAACCTAGGTCTGAGGCATCTGTTTCTACAACCTTAGGTAGGGAAGGATCAGCTAGATGAAGACAAGGAATCTCTAAGACATGTTGTTTGATTTTTCTAACAAGAGCAGTTTGCTCTTCAGTCCATGGGACAGGATTCTTCTTGAGTCTATCATGTAATGGCTTAGCCATTCTGTTGATATTGGGACAAAAATCAAGAACATAATTAAGGCTTCCTAAAAACCTCTGTAATTGATTTTTATCAAGAATCCTATCGGGAAATTTTTGTGCAAATTGAAGGGATCTTTCAATTGGTGTGATAGTTCCTTTGGATATGTAGTGTCCTAAGAACCTGATGCGAGTTTGGAACAAGGAAATTTTCGATTTCGACACAACCAAACCATTTTTCTTAACAACATAGAAAAAGGTTTTAAGGTGTTTGAAATGTTCTTGAATAGAATTTGAAAAGATAAGAACATCATCGATGTACACAATACAGAATTTTGAATAATCATTGAAAATGTCATTCATAATTCTTTGGAATTCAGAAGGGGCATTTTTCAAACCAAAAGGCATTACATTCCACTCATACTGACCAAAAGGAACAGTAAAAGCAGTTTTGTACCTATGAGATTTTGAAATTTGAATTTGCCAAAATCCTGATTTCATGTCAAATTTTGAAAAAACATAAGCAGAATGAAGTTTTTGCAAAAGATCTTTTTTATTTGGAATAGGGTACCTAATCCATCTCAACGCCTTATTCAAAGGTTTGTAATTTATTACTAACCTAGGCGTTCCTCTCTCTATTTCAGAATTTTTATTGACATAAAATGCAGCACAACTCCAAGGGGACCTTGATTTTGAAATTAGACCCTTTTGTTCTAATTCCTGAATTTCTTTTCTACAGTATTGCTCAAGTTCTTGGTTCATTTGAATTGGCCTAGCCTTGGTTGGAATTTGTTTCTCATCAAAATCAATTTCGTAAGGCAAGTCAATAATATGTTGTTTTCTGTCCCAAACGGCAGTTGGAAGATCAGAACAAATTTCTTTTTCAATCAAGTTTTGAAATTCAGAAATTTTCTGTTGGATTGAAGGATTATTTATCTGTTCTTCAAACCGTTTGAAAACAACATCTTTTTGGAGAGATTGAAGATGGTAAGTTTCCCCTTTGATTAAAACATTTAAGGAATTTTCATGAATCGAACAAGCTTTGATTAAATCGAGATTCCTTGTTTGAGGTTTTTCGATAAATTCAAAATTTAATTTTCCATTTTCTGTTCTTGAGGAAATTGAATCTGCTTTCACCTTATAAGGAGTAATCAGATTCATGAAAGGAGTTCCCAAAATGACACTGTGTTGAATAGCACTGACAGAAACGAACCAAGTTTTTAGGAGAATATCATTATTTAAAATCGAGGCTTCCGTTTTTGAATCAACAATCAATTTGGAATTATTTGCAGCAGAAAGCCTTTCATTTGTTTTCTCTAAAAACTCTTTTGGAACAATTCCTGATTTTATACAATTTAAATCAGCACCAGTGTCAAAAAGTGCGATGGTATCGATTTGGAAATCTTTTGAAAAAACAAGAGTTATTTTGATAACATATTTTCGGGTAGTGATTTCCCGTAAAACAAAGAGAAAATCAGTTGGAATCTTTTCAACATTTTGAACATTTTGAATTTCATGGGAAGAGGTTTGACCAATCTCAGTTTCTTCAGGAAAATCAGAAGAATCAGAGGTATCTTGAAGAAGTTTCGAAATTAATTCAGAATCCTTTCTTTGCTTTTCTTTAAGTTCTCTAAGCTCAGATTTTATTTCCTTGATTTCCTTTTGTAGTTCTTGAATGCTTGTTTTTTCATTTAAGATGGGTTTTTTCCTTTTATTTAGAATTTTGGTGAGATCGTAGGCTCCTTTACTGGTATTGGGTAAAATGGAAGTTTTCTCTACCTTTTTATCTTCTTTTCTCTCTTCTTGGTTGTCTAAGGATCTTAAAAGTTTATTTAAAAATTCTCTTTTGAGTTCTGGGTCTCCTATGTTGTTAATGATATCTAAAGTCGTACTTTGTTCCCTAGTTAAAACATTAATTTCAAAAGAGCTCGTAGAGCTAGTTGCAACGATTTCATCTAATTGAAGGTCTTGGTTGTTTTCAGAGGATATTGAAGAAAGGTTTTCAGAATCAGAACTAGAGGTATCGGAAGAGGAATCAAGAAGTAGATTGG
The DNA here is from genome assembly GCF_963576675.1 of Euphorbia lathyris. Lineage (NCBI taxonomy): Eukaryota > Viridiplantae > Streptophyta > Magnoliopsida > Malpighiales > Euphorbiaceae > Euphorbia > Euphorbia lathyris. The sequence goes on from NC_088918.1 coordinate 30,532,352, forward strand.
AGATTTTGTTGGTTATTTCATCATCTAGTTGTAGTTCATGTAATTTTTTATTGAATTTACAGAATTTCGATGTATGTCCCTTTCTATGGCATCTATAACATGTAATATCTCTAAATTTATTTTCTTTGTTCTTAATTTCAGTTTTCTTTTGTTTGTATTTTCTCGGTTTCCTATAGTGAGATTTTCTATAATAATCATCTTGGGACTTTTGATATTTTTTCATGGATTTCTTGGGTTTCCTATAAGCATTTCTCCTAGAATTTTTGCTACAATTTCCTGGGCAAGTTGATGTTGAGGGTTTATTTATGTTGATGTCAAACTGATTACAAAAAGTTCCTAATTCGGACCTAGTTTTCTTAAGTTCCCATTTTAGATGTTTTTGTAATTTCATTTCTTGGCAAATTTTTAATCCTTCCTGTTGGGTTAGACTAATCAGCTCACCGTAAGTGAATTTGTTATAAGGAATTTGGTGTCCATGTGTTTCTCTAATTTTGTTTCTAACTTTCTCACCTAATTGGGTTGGTAAGCCAGCCAAAAACTTTTCTTTCCAAAAGGGTTGATTTGAGTCTTCTCTAAGCATTACTCTAGTTAAAAACGTATTTTTGTACCATTGGAAATCGCTAAGTTTTTTACACTTCAAATTTGATAAAAGTTCAGCATTTTTATCTTTTAAATGGGAGGGATCTCCTATGAAATGAAGAGAAATTGTAAGAATTAGAGTGGCTACGGCATCTTGAATCGGGTCACCATCATCATCAAAGATTGGTTCATCATTTTCATCTATCTTAATGGCATCTAAAATTGCTTCTTGCTGTTGTTGTGTGAGATAGTAATCCCACCAACCTTTCAGTTGCCCTGAAAATCCTGCTATGAGGAGTTCAGCAACTGTCCTATCCTGGGTACCAGGTTGAGTCTTATAAGCATTGGCAGCCATGGTCATCTGTTGTAGAAGACCAAGAATTTCATACTCAGAGAGTCCATCTATGTTCCAATCATAGACAGAGGTGGCATTGAAACGAGATTGAGATAAAGGTTTAGCTGTATTGATATCAGGGGCAGGGATGATTTGCAAACGGTCTTGTGGAATCCTAGACCAATGAAGTTTATTAATTTCAGGAGTGACTTCTTGGAATTGTTCAATGAGACTTTCAGTTTCAGAGTCTTGAGTTATGACATTAACTTTACTGGCCGAATGGGGAGGAGTATCAGGGATAATTTGAGCGGAATCTTGGTTGGAGTTGGTACTCGTAGGAGTCATCCTACTTAATTGATCACGAATGGCTTTAATGTATTCAGATTTGCTATCTTGGATATTTTTTGAACTTTGATTTGTCATTTGATATGGTTTAAAAATGGGATTTTGGATCTTAGGTTTGGTAATGGGTTTGGAGGAATCAAAAACTATAGGTTGTTTATCAAGGTGTTTTTCTATCCTATCTAGTTGTCTTCCTATTGTATTCAAATTTGTATTGGTATAGTTATTTTGGAGAATTATATTTTTAACATTGGTTTTGTCATCATTACTGGGTGTCTTATAAGGAATCGCTTCTACCTTTTGGTTATTGTGATCTAGCCTTATACCCCTAAGTGGTGGATGAGTCGATTGAACTTTCCTATTATCTAACATTTCCCACTCAGGTGCCTTATTTCTAAGGGTAATTGGGCTAACACAATTTCTAAAAGGATAATCAATGGAATTTTTTGAAGCATAAATTTCAAACCAATCAAAAAACAAAATATGAACTTGATTTTGATTTACAAATTCATAAAATTCATTTTGAATTGCTTTTCTGGAATCCATAAAATTTTTAAAAAACCATGACCTTTTTTCAATGTTATTTTCTGAATAAAAGTCATCATGAAGAAGTTGTTTGTTGATATTAAATTCTCTTGAAATCACATTCAATTCATTAAAAACATTTTCTGTGACGGCTGAAAACGTTGGGCTTGTAGGCAAGTCCGTTTCAGGAATGTGAGATTGATCATGTTGGTTTTGGGTATTATGGGTCTCCTCAATACGAGCTTGAGTTCCAGAACTCTCTGCTCTATTAGGATTGTCATAAACTACCCTGGGTATCACTGAGGTGAAATTTACACCTCTTAAAATAGAATCGGGAATCTCAGAAGTTGAATGTCTTGCCATATTTGAGTATGGCAAATTTATAACAGATGGCAAATTAGTAACTCTTCCTAGGTCTATGGTATCTGAGACCGAGGAATTATCTGAATATCTACTACTGGTAGAATGTCGATGGAATGAAAGTTTAACTTTCCCATCTTGGTACTGAGTTATATGTTTCAACTCGGAGTTTGGTTTGGGAGTCTCTAATGGTCTAACTGGTCGAGGTTCATTTACCCCTTCCAATATCCATTCTTCAGGAAGCGTAACTTCCTTCCAAAGTATAGATCTGGGTATCACAGTGTTTGACTTGGTTAAGTCTGTTTGTAGAAGGATGGTTTCACCCTTCTTACTATGGAATTTTACCTTAGTGGCAAAGGCGGACATCATGGCCTTATAGTGAATTCTATAGATTAAAGCAACTGGAATTGACCCTTCAAGCATTCTATAATTGTGAGTTTTGATTTGTAAAACCAAAGACTTCAAAATATTTTTATCATTTAAGGAGATAGTAAAATTGGGATAACATT